>NC_056741.1:1448463128-1448625628 GCF_019279795.1 Protopterus annectens | reverse complement strand
AGTAACCAGGCACGTGAATTCTTCAAGTGCTATAGAGAATTAGATAAATTATATAAATATAAAAGACTGCAGTGGCAGCGCCTGCATTTGCAAGCCTCATTAGAGCATCAAATTATTCCTAGAGGGCTGAGAATTTTGAATATGCCCAGCTATGGGGAAACATATCCTGACCTCAGAAGGTGGCAAGAACCGAATTTACAATTCAGCTCTCAGTATATACGCCTCTTAATTGACTTTATTTCACTGATGGAACGTGAACTTGAGGGCATTATTGCCACTGAAAACAAGATTTCTTCTTGTTTCTTGGTTGATACCATTACTGATAGAATGGATCAACTACAAGAGAATATAATTTTCTATGAAAAGAGATTACAATCAGCAAAATTTAAACTTCAGAGGGACAAGAAAGATTGGGACAAGAAAGATTTTTAAAATGTTTTCGTGGCCGAGAGAACAAGTAAGGCCATTGGCTCATGATAATGTTCATCATAAGAAAAACAAATTAGGTGCTGTTGCTGGCAACTCTACTCAACCGTTCACTCGAACAACTCCAGCAGTACAGCAGGCAACTCCATTGCTGTCTGCTAGTACAGCAGATGTAGTGTCGAATATGAATATTGAACAAGCTCATGCTGCTGCGAATGAACTTTTCAGTTACTATGCATTGTACTTCTGATAAAACGAAGGATCCAGTTGCTGGTCCTTCAGATCAACAACGAGAAAATGTAAAGTCGGGGAATAATGCTTTTTAGGCAACAATATGGCAAATAGTTTTACATTAAACAATCCACTTCCCATCAAGATCCATTCAAGGAGCCTGACGAGACGGGGCAAAGTGCAGAGACAGTTGAGTTGCGTAACGGAACTCTCAATACACGAAACAAAGACTACTTTAAATAAAGGTCTGATTTTTAACATTTCTTCTTTGTCATTGACTGAAGAACAAACTGAACTTTTAAACAAAGGACTATCCTTTGTTCCTGCTAAAAGGGCCAATCCTGTTACAATGTTAAAGGATTCGAGTCTGCTAGGCAGAAATCTTTCATTAAAGAATATTTTTTCTACTGGCAGTGCAGTTAATGATGCAGGCCCTGTTTAGTTTTCAGCGACCAAGTACTTTTATTCCTAGTATGCATCCTGCAATACAGACTTTTATCAATGTATGTGAACGTGATTTTAGATTTTTGTTTGCTCAAGGCACTAAGAATAGCTTTTATAATTTGTCATCAAGTGAATATAGGGCATTGCATGAATTGATGAATATGCATTCTGTAGAGATCAGACGAGCAGATAAAGGTGAGGGCATTGTCCTACTTGATAAAGACTTACTTGAAACAAGAGTTTTACTAAAGGATGTAGGCGCATATCAATGCGTTTCCAAAGTAGTTGTTAACTGCATTATGGAAAGTATCTTTCCTGGTATTTGACTTATTGAGGATGGGCATGATTGACGAAGATTTATTTAAGTACTTTACCACCCACCACCAGACAGGTCAAAGACTATATGGTCTACCTAAAATACACAAACACAGCACTTTACCACCAGTGAGATGAGACCTATAGTGTCAGGTGCAGGGTGGTGCACTGAACCACTGTCCATCTATGTGGAGGGTACTCTACATACTTTGCCACACCATTTTAAAGGATGCTAAGACTTTTTTTGGAGAGGTTATACAACAGGGCAATGACTGTACAGGGTGACTACATGCTTGTCACCTTTATTTTATTTACATTTGTTGACCGGGAATGTCCGACTGGACGCAGGTCCATTTTTAGCGGAGGCCCAGGGAGAAAAGCTCCACAGATTAAATATTACAGACATGGATACAGATGAAGAATCGTAGCAATTAAAATATTACAAACATAGTTACAGATGAAGAACATAGTACATTCAGTAGATAACTCCACGAAGTCATAGCAGATATTAACAATTGTTACAATAAGACGTTACGGCATGGAAGTATCCGAGCTTGCTGTAATCAAAGGTAGTTTGTGGGGTGGAAGAGAGGTAGAGGGTAGATGGAGAAGTTTAGAGGGGGGAAGAGAGGTAGAGGGTAGATGGAGTGGGAGAAGTTTAGAGGGGAGAGTTACAAGGGCATAGCCAGCATGTTTTTAGGTGCGCTTCAAGTAAAGCTTTGAAGTGGGTGCATGATGGTAGAGAGGTTATTGTGGGGGGGTGGGGGGGGTGTTCCATAATTTGGCTATAGCGCTGGAGAATAGTGCTTCTCCAGCAGTGTTATTGGCTCTAGTAACCTGTAATTGATATTGAATCTTTGTTTACATCTATACCCAATGAGTGGGGCATTGGAAAAAAATAGTGTTTCTCAATTTAAATAGGTGCTTTGAAAATAATAAAATCGAACTTATCTGTAGCCTGATTGAGATTCTATTGGAAACATGTTTTCCTATTTGAAAATGAGTTTTTCCTACAGAAAATTGGCGTGGCTATGGGCACTGCTTGTGCCAATAACTACACCAATCTAGCTCTGGTTTGCTGGGAACAATGTTTACTGTTGTCAGAGTCCAGTGAATTCTCTGAACACATCCTTTGGTATGTCCGTTTCATGGACAGCATTTTTCTTTTGTGGAATGGTGACAGTTATGACCTTGAGAATTTTGTGAGGTACATGCACACAACTACTGTTTTTTTTTTTTTTTTTAAATGTACCTATCAATGTTCCACAACTGAAATTAGTTTTTTGGATTTGTTAGTTAAGAAGTCCAGTCTTAATGAGCTAACCAGTAGCATTTACAGAAAACCTACGAGGAAGAATGCCCTATTACATAAAACTAGCATGCATCCTAGGCACATTCCTAGGAATGTTGTGAAAGGACAAGTATATAGAGTACTCAGACTGCATAATGATATAGAAGCACAAGCAGCACTCGGCACCCTCAAGAAGGAATTTTTGGATAGGGGTTATTCCAAGGAAGAGATTAACATGGCTATTGATAAGGCCTGGACAAGAGATGTATGCCTTACCTTAGTAGAGCCCCACAAGGTGACTGCAGCAGTGAACCTGTGCATTACTGTTGACAAGTTTAGGGGTTACTTTTCAGTATTCCAATGATGTGAATGAATATGTCTCTGTTAAGAAACATTGGAACATTTTAATATGAAATACTGGGTTTAATGGATAATATTGGGAGCACTCCTTCATTTTCTTTTAGGAACAGCAGTTCCCTAAAACAATATCTTCGCAACAAAGTGAGTGCTAAACATTTAAATGTCTGTACATGGGTTGGCACCTTTAAATGTAGACATTGTTTAGCTTGTCTGTTTATCTACACCAATACTAGCTATACACATCCTTTAGCAAGTTTTACCATTAAAAGCCAGTGCTATGCTGGCTGTCGCACTTTAAATGTGGTTTATTTTCTTTTTGCCAGACCTGCCATGCATTCTTTGTGGGTAAAACCAATAGAATGTTTAAGGACAGGATATTGGAGCATATTAGAGACATTAATACACAAAGAGCGCAATGCTTTAGCCACCCACGTAAGACTCTCACAGATCATACACACACTTTTAAGCTTTTTGTAATTGAAGTGATACAATCCATTGCACAAGGGGTGACATTGAAAATCATACTGAAAGTAAAGAACAAAAATGGATTCTTTTGCTTAATGCTGAGAGACCTCCAGGTTTAAATGGAGTTGCGTCTCTCAAACCATTCTTGAAATCACGTTGCTTAAAGCATTAATGAAGATTTATTTTTAGTGGTATACTGTTCTTGAATATATTCAAGCAGATTTGTATATTTTTTATTTATATAGATGTTTTCATCACTGTACAGATCAACAGTTTTTTTTACAGATGTTATTTTAGGATAATTTGAAATTTTTATCTTGAACACATTTGTTTTTAATAGTTTTTAATGAGCTGCAGGTGATTTGTATTGCAAGTGTCAGCTGACTTATTTTTAGTCCTATTTAAATGTACTTGCTTCATCAGACAATTTGTTAAAGCGACATTTTCAGTCGCGAAAGCGCTTATGTTTTTTGCAATAAACTACTTTGGTGTGTAAGGTTGGGTGCAGTTTGTTTCTACTGTTCTTTTTTTCCGCACCAACCTGTACCTTGAGCCGTCTTTGTGTAGCCTGCACCAAACAAAGAAACCTGATAGATTATATAAGATGCCTGAGAACTGCAAGTTTTTGTAGAAGTGCCCTTGTGCTGCTCCTTCAGTGGTCCGTTTCCTCTGACAAACCCTCTTAGTTGTCAGTTACCAAACTCCTTCCTTCTGACAAGGATAGTCGAACCATGGAAGTTGGGCAAGAAAGTTTATCCTGCACCACTTGTTTTCTAGGGCCATCAATTACCAGGACCTTACAATCAGGTATTTAAGGTGATGGTTGTCCTTCCTGATTCTGATGGCAAGGCTTCTGCTCTTTCCCTGCTGGGGTCCTCTTCTCAGGTTGCCTGCCACTCTATTTTAAACTGCAGTTATGATGTAGCTGATGCTTCCTTCAGGGCTGCTGCATTTTGTTCAGTGATGTGACCTTATTCTTGGCTAGGTCTTCAAGCTTTACCTGATATTAAGACCAAGCATTTGGATGCCCCTCTGGATAACAAAGTCTGAGTTCCTCCAGGATAAGTGTAAGGCCTTGTAGGAACTTTAAACATACATTTTGCCTCCCCTATCCCAAAATTCCAGATGAATTATCCTGTCTGCATTTGTATGTAGACAGGCTGTCATAGGTTCATAGTTAGACACTAGGCTATCTGCCCTAGGGCCCATACAAGCCTAGCCAAAAAATGTACCCTGGCTTTCGCCACCCAAGAAGATAAGGGTTCTAGGTGTGTCCTTACTTCCCAGAAACCTTCTTTTCAGGGCAAGCTTATTTTGTTTGTTTAGCCATCCCTTCCACATGGCTAGGTTCCCTTGTCTTTCATTTCATCCAAACTGGCATTGGATCATCTCGGATTCTTGGGTACTGTATTATCCATCAGGGATTTTTTTTATGGTTTGGAAATCCCTTTCCTTCCTTTACAGGCATTCTTCAATCTCCTCTTAACAGCTTTCTCATTTTCTATAGGTTCTGCAGTCCCTTTAGGATCAGGGCACCATTCAGCTTGTTCACACACCCAGATGGGGGGGGGGGGGGGGTTGGGGGTTTACTCCAAAATGTTTTTGGCTCCTGGGAAGGATGATACATGGAGACCAATTCTGGATCTTTCTCTGCTCATCTTCTTTCTCAAGTTTCTTTCTTTTTGGATTTAGTCCCTTCAGACCTTTCCTCCTAATCTTCTTCTTCATTCACCCCCCCCCCCCCCCCATCCTTTATGGTTTCTTTAGATCTCAAGGATGCATACCTTCACATCCCCCAGTCACTCTCTGTTAAAAAATATATATATTTCTCTTTTCCTTGCATTTTCAGTTTTCTGCTTTACCCTTTCCCTCTTTTACTGCCCCAAGGGTATTCACTAAAGGCCTTGTTCCTGTCATTGCTTTTTGTAGGCTTCGAGGGATACAGATTTTTCCGTACCTAGAGCTACTCACTAAAGCTCCTTCTCCCAGCAGTCTGTTGCAGGATCACAGGTTTACCATTTGTTTTTTACACCATCTGGGGTTCACCATAAAGCTCCAGAAATCTGTTCTGACACCTTCCCAGGATGTGTTTTCCTCTGATACAGGCTACAGACTGTTCCCATGCTGGCATATCTACATGCCAGCAAGGAACTCTCTGTCTGGAAAAAGTCCCCCCCCCCCTCCCCTTCCACTGGCAGTGCCAGGGAATTTCTCAGGGTTCTGTGATTTATAGACTCCACCATTCTCATGCTTCCTTTCACCAGGCTCCAAATAAGGAAATTTCAGTGGTAGTTCGCATTTCTGTGGCTGTAACATTGTGGTGATCTGTTCCTTTTCTTCTTTGTCTCCAGCTTGAGCTTCAGTGATGAATTCACCAACTCTCTCTAAACCCAGAGCTTCCCTTTCAGGCTCCAATTCCATCTTTTGTTCACAGACACCTCCAATGTGGTGTGGGAGCTTCTTGTGGCCCCCTAAAGATCCAGGGTTTCTTGCCTCCTTATCACAGGTTAGACTGTATCTGCATAAAAGAGATGAGAGCTCTGATGTTCATCGTGCATACAGCTGCAGTCATAACAGATGGGTTTTCCTGCCGTCAGGCAGGTCCTCGGTCGGCCGAATTCCAAAGTCTAGGTCCGGCGTCGGTTGTCGTCGCTTCTTCCCTGACGTCAGTGCGACAAGGGTATAAAAGAACCAGCTGACGCCATTTTCTTTAGTCTTTCTTGCCACATGGTGCCCGAAGCAGAAGCAGTTCGCAAGTGCCGGTCGGCCAGCTCCTGAGATTACGAATATCTGCAACCGAAGTCTTCTTGAAAGCTAAGTACCCCATTGGGGAAACTTTTCTTGCCTCAGACCGATGTTAGACAAAGTTAATAATTGTATTTCATGTGGGAAGCAAATACCGCATAAGGATTTTCATTCCCTCTGCATTCCTTGCTTAGGCCCAGACCACGACGTCTCGGCCTGTCGTTTTTTGTGCTACATTCAACAAACGCACCATTAAGCGTCGGGCGGAGTTTGCCCAGCACTTTTTTGGCAAAAAATTTAACTACATAATGTCGTCGGATACTCCGACTCCAGTTTTGTCTAAAAAACGCAAAGATAAGGACCGACACACGAGGCCCGCGGCCTCTACCGACACAACTCCAAAGCCGCCTACAGGTGGTCCGGTTCTCAACGAGGCGCCTACGCAGCCCCTGACTACCGACGACAGGCTCTTCGGCCCACACCCCGACTACAGATACCGAAGCCACTCTTGGCGGTGAAACTCAGAGTTTAGACAGGTCTGCCTCCTCTCAAGGTGTCTTCAGGCCTTCCTCTTCTTTTTCCATCAAGGCTTTCACCAAGTCTAAGACAGCCATGCATTCTAAAAAACAAACCCCACAGGGCCCTTCTCAAGGCCCCATGCCTAAAAAGCAGATGCTCAAAATGGCTGAGGACTTAACTTCTCTTATCAGGGGTTCTCAACCCCCCCCCCCGGAAAAAAGGACCAGAGTGGAGGTAGAATCCCCCTCCTCGGACCAGGCTTCCATTATTTCAGAACATTCTGATGACCAGGAACATTCTTACTCCCCTTTTGAAGATTCTGATGCAGAGGAGTCCATTCCCTTTGTCTCTCCCCCCCCCCCCCCGAGGATTACTCTATTGCGGAAACCTTGCATACCTTGAGGGAACACTTCCACTGGGAATGTCAAGAATACTCAGACTCCAAGAAAAGGCTTAGGGATTTTCTCTTGCTCCCTCAGCACAGGCCTCTGGTTATACCCCCTGTCTTAGATATCCTTGATGATGTGTATTCGGAGTCCTGCCTTAACCCAGACTCTTTACCTCCAGCCCCAGTCAAGCCTGACAGGTATTACCGGGTTCCTGATTCACACCAATTCCTCTACAAAAGCTATGCGGGACTCGCACCAATTCCTCTACAAAAGCTATGCGGCTGACCCAGAAACTATCTCACAGGGCCCCAAGGGAATTAAGGCCTCCACTGCTAAAAATCCTTTACCTTCAGAGAGGGATTCCAGAGCTTTAGAAAGGTGGGGGGAAAAAGGTATACACCTCGGCCACCTTATCCATGAGGGCGTTAAACTGCCAGTTCCATATGTTAAAGTACCAACAGTTTCTGTTATCACAGTTGAGAAGCAAAATTTCACAACCTGAACAACCAGATTTGAAGGAGTTGCAGGATTTGATACATAGTGCAGAACAAGTTGATAAACATACCTTGCAATGTGGTTTTGATGCTTTAGAGGCCTCATGTAGAGCTGCTGTTACAGGATCAGTCATACGTAGACATGCTTGGCTCAAAGAGCAAACCTTACCAGATCATGTCAAAGCTATATTACTGGATGCACCTCTGCAAAAAGATGTATTGTTTGGTGTTAAAGTTGAGGCGGTATTAAAGAAAATGGAGGAAAAGGCAAAATCAATGCAAACAGTGAAAGATTTCCTACAGGTACAACCTCCACGTTTCAGGAGAAATTGGCCTTCAAAAAATTGGTCTTTTCCAGCCACGGACAGACCCCAAAGAGGTAGATACAGGCGCCCGAGGGGTAGAGGGCAATCTCAAGGATCGTTTAGAGGCAGACAATGGCAAGCACCTACCCAAAGAGGTGGTGAGGATAGTTCACAGCCATTCAGAAAGCAGAACCAATGACTTTCCCCTTTGCATGCCAAGCAAGGCTCAAATGGCAGCACCTTTAGGCGGAAAACTGGCATTATTTTCAAAAAATTGGCATATTGTCACAAAAGACAAATGAATCCTGGACATTATAGACAGAGGCTACAGATTCCACTTTCACGCCCTTCCAAAAATGAGAGGCATGCCAAACCTGCCACACAATCAAAGGGCAGAGGCACAAAAACAAATTTCAGATCTCATGGACATGAAAGCTATTTAAGAGGTACCTGTACAAGAACAGGGTCAAGGTTTTTATTCCAGACTATTCCTGGTACCAAGGAAGGGCAAAGATTGGAGACCTATTTTGGACCTATCCATCCTAAACACATTTTTACTCGTGCCAAAATTCAAGATGCTCACATTACAGCAGCTTCTTCCCATGCTGGGCAAGGAGTCTTGGCTGGTAACATTGGACCTCAAGGAGGCATACCTGCATGTCCCAATCAGACAAGATTGCAGAAGATACCTCGGATTTCTTGCAGGTTCAACACATTATCGATTGTCTGCATTGCCCTTTGGCTTATCTACTGTGCCCAGAGTGTTCACGAAATGCCTGGCATCAGTAATTGCCTACTGCAGACTGCAAGGGATACAAATATACCCATATTTGGACGACTGCCTGATCCAAGCGGACAGCAAGCACATACGTCTGAAACCTCTGGCTTCTGTAATAAGGTTGTTGAATTCCCTGGGATACACAGTCAACAAAAAGAAATCAAGGCTAATACCCTCTCAAACAATTTTCCTGGGTGCCAACTTGGAAACAAACACCCAGATGGCCTACCTCACGCCAGAGAAACAAGGGCAACTAACTCAATACTTCAGAAAACTGGCAACTTTCACCAGGCTGACTGCAAGGACAATCCTGCAGGCTCTGGGATTCATGGCATCTTGCATCCTACTAATCCCATGTGCAGAGCTGCATATGAGGAAACTTCAATGGTACCTGAAAAACCTATGGTCTCAGCACAGCCACAGCTTGGAAACAATAATACCACTAATTCCATGTCTTCAAAAGGAATTTCTGTGGTGGGCTCAAGCATGCCAAACAAACACAGGTCTCCCATTCTGCAAGCCTCAAGCAAGTCAAACCATCACAACAGATGCCTCGGATTATGCCTGGGGGGCGCACATGACAGATCGGTGCATTCAGGGCAGATGGTCCCAAAAGGAAAAGCACCTACACATCAATCAAAAGGAAATGCTAGCAGTTATAAATGCTATTATAGCTTTCAAAGACCTGCTGCATCCAGGCCAGCTATTGATAAGGACAGACAACACCACAGTAATGTGGTACATAAACAAACAGGGAGGAACCCACTCATACCCCCTATGCAGGCTAGCCATGTCTCTTTGGAACATTGCTCTGGAATTGCAAATCGAGCTTCAAGCACAGTTCCTGCCAGGCAAGGAAAACACGCTGGCAGACAACCTAAGCAGAAATATGACAGATCCACACAAGTGGAAGTTGCATCCTCAAGTTTTTTCAAAGATAATTCAAGCATGGGGAAGGCCAGACATAGATCTCTTTGCCTCACACAGAAATCACCAATTGGCAAAATTCTGCTCAAGGACATTTCATCCACAGGCCTGGAAAGTGGACGCACTCTCTTTCAGTTGGACAACAATGACAGTTTATGCCTTTCCACCTCTTCCTCTGCTGCCCAAAGTTCTATTAAAAACCAGAGCAGACAGACCAAAGATGATTCTCATCACTCCAGACTGGCCAAGACAACACTGGTACCCACTCCTGAGGAGCCTAACGCATTCCCCACCATGGATCCTGCCTCGAATGCCTCTTCTACTGACTCAGCACAACTTCAAAACTCTTCACAGTCAGCTGAAAACACTCAATCTAGCCGCATGGAAGATTCCTTAAAATCACAACAGACCCTACTCTCCAAGGAGGTACAGGATGTCATTTTGGAGGCCAGAAGACCTACTAGAAAAGTCTACTCCGCCAAATGGAAACGGTTTTGTGCTTGGAATGAGAAAAAGGGCCAGAACACTGGAATACTGAATTTACCTCAAATATTACAGTACCTAGCTGAGATGTTAAGCAGTGGACTTTCATTCTCTTCCATCAAAATCCATGCCTCAGCCATTTCTGCAGAATACAACACTGATCTGCCTTTATTCTCTCACCCCCTCTTAAGGCAGTTCCTCAGAGGGGCTAAGAATATAAAACCCCCAAGGAAACAACCAGTACCTGCTTGGGATCTCAATTTCATTCTAGAGAAACTGACTTTGCCTCCTTTTGAGCCAGCTGCCTCAACAGAACTGCAATATTTGTCCTGGAAAACAGCCTTCCTGCTGGCTATCATCTCCGCTCGCAGGGTTTCGGAACTACAAGCCCTCATGGCTGTGCAGCCTTTCATCATTTTCCATCAGGACAGAGTTTCCTTACGAACCAATCCTTCCTTTATGCCAAAGGTAGTATCCAGGGTAGCCTTGAATCAGGCTATCCACTTGCCTACCTTTTACCCCAATCCTCAAAACAAAGGGGAAAGACTACTACATTACTTGGACATTCACAGACAACTACGTTATTATTTGGACAGAACAAAGCCTTTCAGAAAATCGGAGCAACTCTTTGTCCTATGCTACAGGGGCTCAAGGGAAGCCTATTTCCAGACAGACAGTCTCAAAATGGATAGCCCACTGCATACGCTTTTGTTACTCTCTTCATGGTAAAACTGTACCTGCAGGCATCAGGTCTCACTCCACAAGGGCCACAGCTACCTCTGCAGCTTTCCTCAGGGGGTTCCTACCAAAGATATTTTGGAAGCTGCCACATGGAGTTCTGTGCATACTTTCTCCAAGCACTATCACCTGCCTTTATACTCCAAATCTAGAGCAGGTTTTGCCACTGCAGTTTTGCAGGGCATCCTGGCTCCTCCTAGTTCCACCTAGTGCCTACCACCCCTTTTTTAGCTTTGGTATTCTACCCATCTGTTATGACTGCAGCTGTATGCACGATGAACGTAGTACAATTTTGTACCTACCATAAATGTAGATGTTAGAGTGCTTATACAGCTGCAGTCCAGGTTTCCCTCCCTCCTTCCCCTCTGGAACAGGCCTAATGGCTAACACCTCCTCATACAACCTGATTGGTGTATTCTTTTATGGTGTATTTGCTTGCAGCTACTGTTTTTTGATTATACTGCATTGCATTATTACATAAATTTATGTATTGCCTTCCTTCTCGGGGCACCTGACATCTGGGGCAAGAAAAACTGAAGAAAATGGCGTTGGCTGGATGTCCTTCATGGATGCATCTGCAGTCATAACAACTGGGTTGTCCTGTCGTCAGGCAGCCCTTCAGTCGGCCGGATTCCAAAGTCCGGGTCCGGCTTCGGCTGATGTCGCACTTCACCCGACGTCATCTCTGTTGGTCTTCGGGTATAAAGGCATCAGCCGACGCCATTTTCCTCTGTCTTTCTTGCCGCGTGGCGCCCGAAGCAGAAGCTGTTCGCAAGTGCCGGTCGGTCGGATCCAGAGATTACTTCTACCGAATACTACTTCGAAGACTTCTAAAGCTAAGTACCCTGTTGGGGACTCTTTCTTGCCTCAGCCGATGTCAGAAAAAGTTAATAATTGTTTAACCTGTGGGAAACAAATACCTCATAAAGATTTCCACTCTTACTGTCTGCCTTGTTTAGGCCCAGCCCACGACGTAGCAGCCTGTTCGGCCTGTGCTTCTTTCAACCGACGAACGCTTAGGCGTCTGTCGGAGTTTGCTGAACAGTTTTTCGGTTCTGATTTTGCGTACATTATGCCGTCGGATCCTCCGACTACCCAATCTGCCAAAAAACGCAAAGATAAAGACCGACACTCGCGGTCCGCGGTTTCGGCTGAAACCATGGTTAAGCAAACCGCGAGTGTCTCGGTTTCGGCCGAAACCGAGAAAACTGATCAAAATACAGCTGAATCTATCTCTACAACTGAGGCCCCTGCTACCATTCTTGAATCGGCCTCAGAAATTCTACCCACTACGGTGGTTGCCACTGACTTATCAGACACCATTCCCTTGGATGTCTCTACCCCAGCACGTGGTGCTGCTAGGCCTCCAGCAGCCATGTCCATTAAGGTCTTCGCCAGGGCTAAAGCAGCCAAGAGTACAAAAACAGTGCCTGTTAAACCCCCTTCAACCAGGCCCTCCTCTAGTTCTCAAATGCTTACTCTGGCAGAAGATTTAATTTCATTAAGTAGAGGATCTCAATCTCACCCAGACAGGGCCTCTCAGCCCCCAGAGAAGAGACCTAGGGCAGAGCCCCCTGAGCCAGTGTCATCTGATGATTCAGCCGATGAATCAGACATAACTGACCAGCCAGAGGCTCCTTTCTCTAATTTTGAAGACTCTGATGCTGAAGAATCCATTCCAGCTGCTTCCCCACCAGAAGAATTTTCCTTTGGGGAAACCTTACATGCCATGCGAGAGCAGTTCCAATGGCAGCAACAGGATTTCTCAGACTCCAGAAAAAGACTTAGGACTTTCCTGCACCTTCCACAACACAGGCCCTTAGCTATACCTCCTGTTCTCTCTGTGGTGGATGATGCTTTCAATGATGTCTGCTCCGCTCCAGATTCTTTACCTCCAGCCCCTGCCAAACCAGACAGATTTTACAGGGTGCCAGACACTCATCACCACCTTTACAAGGCCCCTCTTGTAGACCCCAAAACTATATCCCAGGGTCCCAAGGCAGTAGCCGCGACCATAGCTAAAAACCCTATTCCTTCTGAAAGGGAAGCAAGGTCATTAGACAGATGGGGCAAAAAGGTATACACTTCAGCTACTCTCTCAGCTAGAGCTTTAAACTGTCAGTTTCACATGATACAATACCAAGAGTTTATGCTTGATCAGTTAACTAAAAAGCTAACCACTGATGAATCTCTTGATAAGAAATATGTATTAGAAATGGTAAATAACATACAACAGGTTAGTAACCATTCCTTAAAATGTGGCTATGATGCACTGGAGGCTTCATTTAGATCAGCCATGACTGGCACAGTGATAAGAAGGCATGCATGGCTAAAGGAGCAAGCTTTACCGGATCATGTTAAAGCAAAGTTACTAGATGCTCCTATGGATAAGACAAGTTTGTTTGGTACACCTGCCCAGCAGGTTATGAAGAAAATGGAAGAAAAGGCAAAATCCGTTCAAGCGGTTAAAGATTTCTTGCAGGTTCAACCCCAAGGTTTAGCAGGAACTGGCCTGCCAAAATTGGTCCTTTCCTGACTCCACAAGATCTCAAAGGGGCAGAAACAGACGTTCCAGAGGCAGAAACCAATCCAGAGGAGGTGCCTACAGAGGGCGACAGTGGCAAGGTAACAACAGAGGCACAGACACAACCACTGCCACTACATCAACACAACCACAGTGACTTAATCCTAAATCCGCCTACCAGGGAACAAATAGCAGCTCCTCTAGGCGGAAAGTTAACCTTATTTTCAAAAAACTGGCACTATATAACAAAAGACAAGTGGATTTTACAAACCATAGATCAAGGATACCGGTTCCACTTCCACACTTTACCAATCAAAAGAGGAATGCCAAATCTACCTCCAAATCAAAAACCAGAGGCTCTACAACAGATAATGCAGTTAGCAAACATGAGAGCTGTGGAAAAAGTGCCAACTGCAGAGCAAGGAAAGGGGTTCTACTCAAGACTATTCCTAGTTCCAAGAAAGGAAAAAAGTTGGAGACCAATTTTCGACCTGACCGCCTTAAATACATACATCATTGTCCCAAAATTCAAAATGCTGACCCTACAGCAACTTCTTCCCATGCTGGGCAAGGAGTGTTGGCTGGTAACTCTAGATCTCAAGGAGGCATACCTGCACGTCCCCATTCGACCAATCTGCAGAAGATACCTCAGATTTCTTGCAGGATCAGAGCACTATCAATTCTCAGCATTGCCCTTTGGCTTATCTACTGCGCCCAGAGTATTCACAAAATGCCTGGCATCAGTAATTGCCCATTGCAGACTACAGGGAATACAAATTTACCCATACCTGAACGACTGCCTGCTACAAGGGGACAACAAAAGCAAGCTGACAACAGATTTACAAAGGGTCATCTACTTGCTACAAGCACTGGGATACACAGTCAATCTACAAAAGTCAAGGCTGATACCATCCCAAACAAGGACATTCTTGGGCTGAATTGGACACAGTAAAACAAATGGCATTCCTAACTGCAGAAAAACAAAAGAACTC
The DNA here is from genome assembly GCF_019279795.1 of Protopterus annectens. Taxonomy (NCBI): domain Eukaryota; kingdom Metazoa; phylum Chordata; order Ceratodontiformes; family Protopteridae; genus Protopterus; species Protopterus annectens. The sequence goes on along the minus strand of NC_056741.1, from coordinate 1,448,611,202 downwards.
CCTCTTTACTTCTTGGCACTAACAAAGCTGAACAAGTTAACAGCAAGAAAAGTACTGCAGGCCTTGGGCTTCATGGCATCATGCATAATCCTGGTCCCACTTGCCAGACTACATATGAGAAAACTACAGTGGTACTTAAAGAATTTATGGTCCCAACACAGTCACAGCCTAGAAACAGAAATCCCACTAATTCCATGCTTAAAACAGGAGTTCCTATGGTGGGCTCAGGCATGCCAGACAAACCCAGGCCTACCCTTTCGCAGATGTCAAGCAAGCCAGACCATCACAACAGACGCTTCAGACCTAGGATGGGGGGCCCACATGCTGGACAAATGCGTGCAAGGATTGTGGACACAGGATCAACTTCACCTGCACATCAACCTAAAAGAAATGCTGGCAGTAAAACTGGCAATCCAAAGGTTCAGACCATTTCTCAGAGGGCCAGTTGATGATCAGGACAGACAACACCACAGTCATGTGGTACATCAACAAGCAGGGAGGCACTCATTCATACCCCCTATGCAGAATGACTTTGGAGCTGTGGAACCTGGCACTCAGCTACAACATCCAGTTACAGGCAATGTTTGTACGGAAAAGAAAATATTCTAGCAGACATATTAAGCAGAACCACATCGGATGCCCACGAATGGAAACTGCACCGGACATTTTCAAGACCATCTCAAAGAAATGGGGAATGCCTCAGATAGACCTATTTGCATCACCTCTCAATCACCAGCTCAAAAATTCTGCACAAGGACATTACACCCACTGGCATGGAAAGTGGATTCGCTCTCCTTCAGCTGGAAAGGCCTGACAGCATATGCATTCCCACCTCTTCCCTTGATACACAAAGTATTACTAAAAATCAAGGAAGAACGTCCAAGGATAATCCTGATAGCTCCAAACTGGCCAAGACAACACTGGTACCCACTGCTGAGGAGCATGTCTCAGAACAATATGTGGCCAATACCCTGATGCCTTTGATGCTAACTCAGAACAACTACAGCATCATACATCCAAACCTAAAAACGTTGCAACTGACTGCATGGAACATCACATAGCAACAGCTAACCCAGAACTTTCTCAAAGAGTTAAAGACATTATTCTTGAAGCACGCAGACCTTCAACAAGAAGGAACTATGCTGGAAAATGGAAAAGGTTTGTCATTTGGAGTACTGAAAGAGGAAAAGATGTGTCAAACATAGATATGCCTAACATTCTAGAGTATCTGGCCAACTTCTTCATTCAGGCTTGTCCTACTCCTCCATCAAGATACATGCATCAGCTATTTCAGCAGAATACAGCTTTGATCCACCTGTTTTTCACCCTTTGCTCAGGCAGTTCCTCAGAGGAATCAAGAATGTAAAACCTCCAAGGAAACCACCTTTGCCAGCTTGGGACTTAAACTTTGTGCTAGAAAAGTTGACACTATCATCCTTTGAACCAGCAGCAACAGCAGACCTACAACACCTGTCATGGAAAACTGCTTTCCTACTGGCAATTACTTCAGCAAGGAGGGTTTCAGAGCTACAGGCCTTAATGGCAGTGCAACCCTTCCTAATCTTCCACCAAGATAGAGTGTCCATGAGGACTAATCCTACATTTATGCCTAAGGTGGTATCCAGAGTGTCTTTAAACCAGGCAATCCACCTACCTACCTTCTTTCCCAACCCACAAAACAGAGGGGAAAGAATACTGCATACCTTGGATGTACATAGACAGCTACGCTACTACTTGGACAGAACAAAAATAGCAGAAAGACTGACCAACTTTTTGTAGCCTATGCAACAGGAAGGGAAGGAAAAGCTATTTCCAAACAGACAATCTCCAAATGGATAGGAAATTGCATACGATTCGGTTACTCCTTCCATGGAAAACCAATTCCACAGAACATAAGACCTCATTCTACAAGGGCAACAGCCACTACCACAGCCTTCTTACGAGGAGTGGCAACCAAAGATATTATTGAGGCGGCTACTTGGACCTCCGTGCATACATTTGCCAAGCATTATAACTTACCTCTATATTCCAGATCCCGAGCAGGGTTTGCCACTGCTGTACTGCAAGGGATCCTAAACGCACCATAATCTAGTTTTATCCTCCTCCCCTAGTTGGCTATGGTATTCTACCCAGTTGTTATGACTGCAGATGCATCCATGAAGGACATAGTACAGTTTTGTACCTACCATAAATGTAGATGTCCGAACTGGATAGCATCTGCAGTCAGGATTATCCTCCCTCCTTCCCCTCTGTGGTACTCCTAGGGTATTTTACCCTCCTAATAGCTAGCTGGCGGGGGGGAGTCTTTTATGGTGTATTTGTTTGTATATATGTACATACATGCTTATTTTTGTGTTCACCTCTATCTTTTTGGAAACATTGGCATCTATCCAAATTTTAACCTCCAAGAGGGCTACTGGCATCGGGGGCAAGAAACACTGAGGAAAATGGCGTCGGCTGATGCCTTTATACCCGAAGACCAACAGAGATGACGTCGGGTGAAGTGCGACATCAGCTGAAGCCGGACCCGGACTTTGGAATCCGGCCGACTGAAGGGCTGCCTGACGACAGGACAACCCAGTTGTTATGACTGCAGATGCTATCCAGTTCGGACATCTACATTTATGGTAGGTACAAAACTGTACTTTCTTTTATACCCCTGTCGCACTGATGTCAGGGAAGAAGCAATGACAACCGACGCCGGACCTAGACTTTGGAATTCAGCCGACCGAGGACCCGCCTGACGGCAGGAAAACCCATCTGTTATGACTGCAGCTGTATTAGCACTCTAACATGTACATTTATGGTATGTACAAAACTGTGCTTTTCTGGCTCTGCAAGCTTTTCATTCCCTCTTTCATCCTGGACCTCGCAAAGTCTTTACACATCAGTATGGTATTGTCTGATGTCAGTAAGCAAGGGGATACAAGGTCCCATCTCCTTTGCCGACTAGCTCTTCATTTTTGGGATCTAGCTGTCCAGTATCAAGTGACTCTTAAGACTGTTTACATTCCCTCAGAGCACAATCTTGTGGCAGACTCTCTGAGCAAGTCTAGAACCCAAGGTCACAAATGGCTGCTTTACAGAGATGTGTTCCTGGACATTGCCCATCATTGGGGTAGTCCTCTGATAGATCTTTGTCTTCCTTCTGAACAGACAACTTCCTCTTCTGGTTCCAGAGCCCAAAGTCCTCTGACTTGGAAAGTTGATACCCTGTTCCTTCTTTGGAAGGGAATGTTTTACGGTTTCCCCATCTTACTCTGTTACAGTGAGCTCTGCACAAGATTGGGTAGGATTTTCCCAAAATCTTGCTGATGACTCCCTTTTGGCCCAGACAGTATTGGTTCCCCTCTTTCTCACTTGGCTAGGGGCAGTCACCACTGGGTGGATCTTCTCACACAAGACAACAGGATCCCTTACTATCCTCACCTGTCCACTCTTCAGATGGAAATGTAGGGGTGATAGGATTTTAATCTCTCTCTAAGCACCTTTTTTCTGAGAGCATGCTCTGGGTTCCGCATGAGGCCAGGAAACCCACTGGCTGGAAATCGTCTGTGTTCAAATGGAAAACATTTTCTGTCAGGAGATCCTAATGGAGAGAGGGGCACCAATCTGTGGAGGTTCTGTTCTGTTTGATCTGCTCTATACTGGGTTGGCATATTCTTCAGTTGAAGCTCACCTGTCAGCAGTTTCTGCTAGTCTGCCCTTGAATCCTCCTGTGGCCTTCTAGGTTTGAGGTCAAGCAATTTCTTGTAGGTGTCCTTCATATCGGGCCTAGGAAGACTATTCTGCCTTCTTGGGACCTTGATTTTTGTTCTTGAAAAATTGACCCAGGCTCTTTTTTAAACCCGTCTGCGTCCTTACAATTCTGTACTTAGAAAACTGCTCTCTTGGTTCTTGCTTCTGCCAGGCAAGGTGTCTCAACTTCAGTCTCTCATGGCTGTTCCTCGATTTTGTTTTTTGTCAAGTTTTTCTCTCATGGCTGTTCCTCTATTTTGTTTTTTGTCAAGTTTTTAATAGACAGGGCGTCTCTTCGTACTAATCCTCCCTTCTTTTTATGCCCAAGATGTGCAATGAGTTGCCCTTTAGTCTGTTCTTCTTCCTTCCTTTTTTTTTCTTTTTCTGCCGTCTGCCAGTGAGAAAGTTCTTCACACCTTGGATTTGCATAGACTGCAAAGCATCTCCTCCTGGATTTCTAAGGGCATTTCCTTTCATTTTCATGGCAAATGCCTTTCTTCATCTGTAAGGGTACATTCTACTAGGATCATTGCCACATCTGGTGCCTTTTTCTAGGGTTTGGATACCAGCTCCATCCTCGAGGCTGCTAATTGGACCTCTGTTAATTTTACTTAACATTACAAGTTGGATGTTATTTCCAGGTTCAGGCAGGCTTTGCCAGGGCTATCGTGCATGGGTTTGTACTGGGCTTTTGTGTGCCTTCCTTCTCCCAGGCATCCTCTGTTCGTGTAGTCTCTCTTAAATAAAGAATATTGCAACGGTGATGTGGAAATACATATATGATAAGATTTTACACAACTCTACTAATAGATGTCCCTCTCTTCACTGTTTCAGTTTTCGGTCCCTCCCTCCTTTCCCTGTTTCCTAGCTTTTGTCCCTGTGCTTTTGTTGCCCTCCTGGCCAAGGGATCCTTTATCCTTATCTGTATTTTTTCTTCTGGATGTAAATGTCCTGCTCCTTTGTTCCTGAGGGTATTCTGTTCCTCCTGGAGCTTTCCAGTTCTGAGGATTTGTCTGTCAGTCACCATTATGCCCCACATCTTGTGCAGGGAGCAAACATGTGATACATGACATCTAAGACCTAAAGGCTTTTGAAGCCCAACATCTGACCAGTGTATCCTTATCTATAGGGATAGAGCAGCATTTGGCTCTGCTGTACTATGGAATATCCTTCCTTGTGGACCACCCAGAGTTTTTTGCTCGGCTGTACTATGGAGTATCCTTCCTTGTGGACCACCCAGCGTTTTTCTAGCTAGGTATTTCCTGTCTGTTGAGGAATGGGATGAAAAACAACGTCCGATAGGAAAGTTATGTACTGTTATCACGATGCATGTATGTCTCTTCATCCTTCCTCAACCTCCAGCCTGCTTCCTGCTTTGGAAGATTTTCAGCTCCTAATCTGCCCTGAGAGATTATTCCGGTCTGCCTTGCTGTATGAGATCCAGTCTTCCTCTTCCTTCCTTGTAGTTTAACTGGAATGTGGTTCATTTTGGATTGTGTTTTTACTGTGTACCTTGTTTAGGTGCAAGATGTTAGGCTGAATAAAGGGCAAGCTCCAAGCTCCATCTTTGTAAGGAGAGGGCTATGGCTAAGGGGGGAGCTTGAGCTAAAGAGCCAGGTCTGAAGTGGTTGGAACTAAATCCAAGACCCCATCAGTTGACGGATGAAAAGGGAATAGATGCATTGCTGTAGTGAGTATATAACTTTTCTATCACTGTTTACAGTGTGTATACAACTCCATTAATTCCCCCATGGTACTGTTTTGAGAATGCTAGCCTGCTGTCTACTCAACCTCCCAGATACTTGCCTTTTTTTTTTTTTTTTTTATTCTTTGGCTAAAGATTTAGTTTTTGGTTCCTCCACTGTAGAAGTGATTGAAAAGTGTGGTGAAAGAGTTAGGTCGCTACAGGAAATCTTAAGATTTCTCACTCCTCCTTTTCCAAACTTTAAAGGGATTGTCTTAACTCCCTCATCCAATTTTGGCAAAAAAAACCAAAACAAAATAAACCATCCGAAACCAGTGCAGGTAAACAGATATTTAAGAAATGGCAAGAAAGAATTCAGGAAATCCCTGCAACAAAGGACAGTCCGAATTTGAATGACTTTTTTCTAGGGACCTTGACTCCCCTGACAGCCCACTTTTCCCTTCCAAAAAATCTGAATCTCTTTTCTGTTTGGCAACAGTTTCAGACAAACTGGGTTTTTGAAGCTCCATGGTCAAGGTTTCAGATGGCAGTGGAAGGCAATTCCTCCTTTCCGCAGAGGCACGGAGGGTTCTTAATCCACCATACCAGGCTCTCTTCCTGACCCGTTCATAAAGTGCTCTCTCAGGGAGTGCTAAAACCAGACCTGATTTCTCTCCTGATTCAGTGTGGGTTGTCATATCTGTCATGATCCAACCTTTGCGTCTTGTACCAAAGCTTTGGATCCAAGAGATCGGATTCCTTCCCTACCCACAATTCCCCTCTCCTGGCTGAACTACTTCAGATCTCATTTGCTGCCTGTGTAAATCAGACTTGTGGACTGAGCTCCTTAATTGTTCACAATTAAGTGAATGCTTTTGCTTTTCCTTTTGAAGAATATTGATTTTTGTCATAGTCTAATAAGGCCTTCTCCCGCCGTAGATATGGTCCAAAATGTTTTCAGACCTGAAGACTTCCTCCTAAAAGAAGAGACAAAGAAAGGGAGAAATTGAGCAAGGAAGAGGAAAAGTCAAAGAAAAATCAAAAGGCAAGAGATCCAAGGATGGTCCAGATATTTAAGAAAAGGTCTATTGATCTTGGAGTTACTGTGGGTCTAGCACCTAAAGTACCCAGACAATCTGATCGGGATGTTGCTCAAATCCAGACTCCTTCTCCAAAGTTGTCCTGTACTCCAACACTGAAAAGTCCCAGGCTTCATTCTCCTATATTACAAAAGGTATCTTTTGAAGCCTGCATTGATAGCCTCATCCTTTAGAGATGGCCAATCTACTAAGAGCCTTATGGAATTCGACTGAATGAAGAGGTTTTTCAGGACACCGATTCAGCTGGTAGTTCTCCGGGCTCCATCCACAAGGAAACCCTTCCACCCTAACAGCTCAGTCTGCTCAGCTTCCTACATCATCTCCATTCTCAAAACTGGATTATGTCTGATCCAACCTTTCCACAGTACCAGCTTTAGTCTGCAGCACTGGAGACTTTTTGGCTTTGACATCTTCCCTCACCCAATGACTTTGATGCATTTGGTCGAGTAAGAATCCCATAGCTAGAGCATCTGTGTCAGCACTCCAGTGGTAGAGTTGACTCCCAAGATTTTCTGACCCATCACTGCTGCTCAGGGCTTGGGCATTTGGTAACTGTTCCCAAGGTCCTTGTCTGGGCAGTCGGCCACTGGAATCAACAGGGCTTATTACTTAACAAATACAGGTGGTTCTTCAGTTTCAGTGACTAAGTCTGCTTTCGAGGCTGTGGAGGGAGCATTGGCTGGACCAAGGCAAATTGGTACACTTCCAAAGTTTAGATCCATCCAGACTTCCTCTGAAGACTACATTCCTTCTCACTTTCTGGTAGACATGGATAGACAAATCCCTCAGGCTTGGAGATTACTCGGCACTTGAGTCCCATATACAATTCCATTGTGGTCCCCCCCCCCCCCCACACTAGTCCCAAAGCACATTCCTTTGAATAGGACTTGTAAAAGGAAGCATATTGAACACTTTCTCGATTGTTCCAATCTGGCGGTCAGGAGACCCTTCTTACACCCTCAAGCCTGGCAAAATATAACTCCTGATGCATTAAGGATCATAACTAGAGGATGTTCTTCATGTTTCACTGTTGCAGTCATTGCATTTGGGTAATCTGCTGGCAGGTTGCTCTCAGTCGGCCTGATTAACAAAGTCTTGGGTTCTGCGTCAGTTGCTGTCCCTTCTTCCATGATGTCAGGTAGTCAGGGGTGTAAAACATGCAGCCGACGTCATTACATCAGTCTTTCTTGCCGTGCGGTGCCCGAAGCAGAAGCAGTTCACAAGTGCTGGTCGGCTGACTCCTGAAATTTTCGTTTTCGAGTTTCAGAACCGAAGTCTTCAACTAAAAGTCAAGTACCCTGTTGGGGAAATGTTTTTCTTGCTCCTTACCGATGTCAGTAAAAGTTAATAATTGCATTACTTGTGTGAAGTTTCCATTTGTACTGTATTCCTTGCCTAAGCCCTGATCATAATGTACCTTGCTGTCAGTTTTGTGCTAGATTTGATCAATGCACTATTAAATGTCTGTACATTTTTCCTTCTAAATATTTTGGCTCATGATTTAACTATCCAGAAATGACATCGGTTAGCAAGCCGACTACCAGAATACCTAAAAAACGCAAAGAACAAACAGGCCGTCGAGGTCCAAAATTGACGACGGCGCTTCTCCTAAGCCATTCGCTAGTTCACGGGTACTCAATTAGGTGATTTTGCAGCCCCTGATGCGAGCTACTTTTGATTTGCAGGCCTCTACTGAGACCCATTTGCAGTCCAGTATGCCGCGCGATGCTTTAAGTATTGAACCCACAGATGTCTCTACCTTAGATGGGTCTGGAGCCACTGTGCAGGCACTGGCTTCTGAGGGTGTTTTCAGGCCTAACGATGTGTATATTAAACAGACGCCATCTTCAAAACTAAGGCCAAAATCTACTTCTATGTCTAAAAACATGACGCTTGGGCCATGTGTGCAGGCACCTATGCCTAAAAAAAACAAATGATCAAAATGGCTGAATATTTAATTACGTTGATCAGGGTTAGCCAACCCCCTTCTGCTAAGAGGCCTAGGCAAGACATTGATTGTGTATCTTCTGATCAGGACTCTGTTTCTTCAGATTCCTCTACTGAACAGAATTTATCTATACCTACTTATGAGGACTCTGATGCAGAAGCTTCCATTCCTTCTGCTTCTCCCCCTGAGGATTTCTCTTTTGGGGAAACTTTACATACCTTAAGGGAACATTTCCACTGGGAGAGTCAGGATTTCTCTGAATCTAAAAAGACTTGGGGATTTTCTTCTTCTTCCTCAGCATAGGCCTTTGGCTATACCACCTGTTCTGGACATTGTTGACATTTTTTCAGAATCTTGTATGACTCCTGATTCTATGCCTCCGGCTCCTAGTAAGCCAGACCGATACTACAGGGTTCCCAACTCCCAGAAATTCCTTTTCAAAAATCGTACTGCTGATCCTGAAACCATTTCTCAGGGTCCCAAGGGCATTAAGGCCTCTACTGCTAAAAATCCTACCCCTTCTGATAGAGATTCCAGGGCGCTGTATAGATGAGGTAAGAAGATTTGCATTTCTGCAACCTTGGCAATCGGGGCTTTAAACTGTTAATTTCATATGCTTAAATATCAACAGCATAGTCTGGGACTACTTAAACAGAAAATGTTGATTTCTGACTGTGTAGAAAATAAAGATTTACAGGATTTACCACATTCAGCTGAATAAGTTGGAAAACATACTTTGCAGTGTAGTTTTGATTCCTTGGAGGCCTCTTGCAGGCTGCTGTAACTGGATCTGTCCTAAGAAGGCATGCTTGGCTCAAAGAGCAAACTCTGTCTGATCATGTTAAAGCAAAATTGTTGGATGCTTCTTTACAACAGGACTGTCTCTTTGGTAATAAGGCTGAAGAAGTATTAAAAAAGATGGAAGATAAAGCTAAATCTATGCAAACTGTGAAAGATTTCTTACAAGTGCAACCTCCAAGATTTAGTAGGCACTGGCCTACTAAGAACTGGTCCTTCCAGTCCCTTCGATAGCTGCTCAAGTCAAATCCAGACATTCCAAAGGCTCCGGGTTTCAGTCACAAGGAACTTTTAGAACAAAACAATGGGGTGCCTCCACCTCCAAATCTTGGAAACAACAAGGCACCTTCCTATGGTAAACAGTCTCAATGACTTCCCTCTACAATCACCAAGCACTTACCTTTTAGCCTCCCCTTTTGGAAACAATGATTCCTATTATACCTTGCTTGCAACTAGAGTTCCTATGGTGGGCAGAGGCCTGCTACCAAAACAAGGGACTGCCATTCACTCCACCCCCATGCACGAAACTGGCAACGTATTACCCAGGACAAATGGGTTCTAAATATGGTATCCCAGGGATACAGATTTCATTTCCACACATTGCCAATCCCAAACAGATGACCAGATCTGCCCCCCCCCCAAATCAGTGGGCAGAGGCCCAAAAACAAGTTCTGTCCCTCATGAACATGGGGGCTATCCAACCAGTACCAGAAGAGGAAAAGGGACAAGGTTTCTATTCAGGACTTTTCCTGGTACCCAGAAAAGACAAATCATGGCGTCCAATTCTGGACTTATCCACTCTAAACACATTTCTGGACATTCCAAAATTCAAGATGCTGACTCTTCAACAGTTACTACCTATGCTAGGCAAAAATGCCTGTTTGGTAACTCTAGACTTAAGAGGCTTACCTGCATATCCCAATCGGGGAATCTTGCAGAAGATGCCTCCGCTTCAAAGCAGGCTACTTGCATTACCAGTTCTCTGCACTGCCCTTTGGCATATCTACTGCGCCCAGGGTCTTCACAAAGTGCCTGGCTCCAGTAATTGCATTTTGCAGGCTAAGAAATATTCAGATATAGCCATACCTGGACGATTACCTAATTCGGGCGGAAAACCAGGACATTCTGCTAAAGCATCTGGCATTTGTAAAAAGGGTTCTTACTTGTCTAGGGTACACCATAAACGAAAAAATTACATTCCTGGGTGCAAGCTTGAATACAACTGCCCAGATGACTTGCCTTATGCCAGAAAAGCAAATTCAATTGGTGACTTACTTCAAACAGGTGGCCACAGAGACCCTGCTATCTGAGTCTCTCTCTGATAAACCCTTCCAGCATCCCTGAGAAGCTGCCCGACTGTCCACCTTCGGAGGCAGTCGGGGGAAGGTTATCGTTGTACCCAGAAGCCTGGCTTTCTCTCACACAAGACAAATGGGTACAGTCGATTTATATCAGAGAGTTACAAAATTCCCTTTATTCACACCCCAACTCGGAGCCAACATTGTCACAGCCTGGAAACAATGATTCCTATTATACCTTGCTTGCAACTAGAGTTCCTATGGTGGGCAGAGGCCTGCCACCAAAACAAGGGACTGCCATTCACTCCACCCCCTGCCGCCCAAACCCTAATTACAGATGCATCAGACTATGCTTGGTGGGGGTCATCTGGCAGGAAAGTGCATTCAGGGCAAATGGAGCCCAAATCAAATGCACCTACATATCAAACAGAAAGAGAAGCTGGCTGTTCAGAATGCACTGACAGCCTTCAAAGACTACCTTCATCCAGGACAACTAATGGTAAAGACAGACAACACCACAATTATGTGGTACATAAACAAGCAGGGGGGGTACACACTCCTACCCCCTTTGCAGAATAGCCATGGCATTGTGGAACACGGCCTTGACCTAACAAATACAGCTACAAGCACAATTCCTGCCAGGAAAGCTAAATACTCTGGCAGACGAACTAAGCAGAAATCTTATGGACCCACACGAATGGAAACTGGAGCCACAAGTTTTCAACATGTTGGCACAAAAATGGGGAGTCCAGACATAGTTCTGGGGTGGGGTGAGGCAAAAAGATTTATCAGTTGGACAAATTCTGCACAAGAATTCATCACAAAAAAGCTTAGAAAGTGGATGCACTGTCATTCAGCTGGAAAAGCCTATCAGTTTATGCTTTTCCCCCCTCTACCTCTGCTCACTAAAGTTCTACTAAGTCAGACAGCACCAGCAAAAAATGATTGCTCAAAATTGGCCTCGCCAACACTGGTTCCCACTCCTGTGCAATGTCACACCTTCCTCCATGGCACCTGCGTCAGACACACCTTCCTCCATGGCACCTGCGTCAGACACCTTACCTACTGTCTCTGCAGAACTATCAAATTCTGCACACTCCGCTCAAAACGTTGAATCTTGCAGCATGGCTAATCAACTAATTTCACCCCTGGCATCTCGCAACAAACCTGTGATGGATGTCATTTTGGAGGCTAGAAGGCGTAGGACTAGAAAATCTTATGCTGACAAATGGAAAAGATTCTGTGCCTGGAACCAGTCACATGGAATAAGCAGAGCAATGCCCAATATTCCTCAGATTCTGCAATATGTAACTGAGATGCTTCACAAGGGCCTATCTTTTTCTTCCATAAAAATCCATGCCTCTGCCATTTCAGCTCATTACAACACAGAACCTCCCCTCTTCTCTCATCCTCTGCTAAAACAGCATCTCAGAGGGACCAAAAATTTAAGACCTTCCAGAAGAGCGCCAACTCCTGCGTGGGACCTCAATTTTGTTTTGGAAAAACTCAGTCTCCCTCCTTTTGAGCCAGCTGCTACTATAGACCTAAAATTTCTTTCCTGGAAAACAGCTTTCCTTTTAGCAGTCACTTCAGCTAGAAGGATTTCAGAATTACAGGCTCTTATGGTAGTGGAGCCTTTCATTATTTTTTTATCCGGGTAGGGTCTCTTAGGACCAATCCATCTTTCATGCCTTAGGTGGTATCCAGTGTGGCTCTTAATCAGACCATTTATCTGCAAACTTTCTTTCCCAATCCACAGAACAAGGGTGAGCGGATTCTGCATTCATTGGATGTACACAGACAACTTGGATTCTACTTAAACAGGACAAAATCTCTAAGAAAATCTGAACGACTATTGGTGGCATTTGCTGCAGGGGCAGAGGGAAAGGCTATTTCAAAGCAGACTATTTCCAAATGGATAATTCCATTGTATTCATTTCTGCTATATGCACCATGGTAAACCTATCCCCAAGGGGATCAGATCTCATTCCACCAGGGCTGCATCTTCTTCTGCAGCCTTTCTCAGGGGGGTTCCTACCAGAGACATTCTAGAAGCAGCTACCTGGAGCACAGTTCATACGTTCACCAAACATTACCATTTACCTCGCTTCTCTAAATCCAGAGCTGGCTTTGCCACTGCTGTCCTGCAGAGCATTATAGCTGCTCCTAATGTTGTATAAATCCGTCCTCCCAACCATAGCTTTGGGATCCTACCCAAATGTAATGACTGCAACAGTGAAACATGAAGAACGTAGTACAGTTGTGTACACTTACCATGGATGTAGATGTTCGAGTGTATTCACTGTTGCAGTCCTGGTTACCCTCCCTCCAGCCCCCTGTTTTTCTCTTACTGTACCTCTCCTTTCTTTTACTATGCTTAAAAGCCTTTTTGGTGTATTTGCTTTTTGTTTGATGGTATATTTTTTGTTTTAAATTTTTTATATATAATATATAAAATTTTTTTTTTGCTCCCCATTTAGGGGGGCACCTGACATCTGGGGCAAGAAAAACTGATGTAGTGGCATCGGCTGCATGTTTTATACCCCTGACGACCTGAAGTCATGGAAGAAGGGACAACAACCGACGCAGGACCGAAGACTTTGTTAATCAGGCCGACTAAGGGCAAACTGCCAGCAGATTACCCAAATGTAATGACTGCAACAGTGAATACACTCTAACATCTACATTTATGATAAGTGTACACAACTGTACTTTTTCTTTCCTGAACCTAAAAATGAGGGAGAAAGGATACTCCATACCTTGGATGTCCACATGTACCTGTGGTACTATTGTGACTGAACTTAATCTTTCAGATCTTCACATAATTTGTTAATTTCTTCTAGAAGTAAAAAAGGGAGAACCTGTGTCAAAACTGACCGTTTTCAAATGGTTGTCTAAAGCTGTTGTCTTTTGTCATACTCACCACAGCAGAACTACTTGGCCAAGGCCTCGGCTTCATCTTTTCCTTTTTGGAAAGGATTGGATTGTAGAAGCAGGAATTTGGTCATCTGTGAATTTCTTTTTACAAGACATTACAAGCTTGACTTTTCTAGTTCCAGGTCTGGTTTAGCAAGGACTATTCTCCAGGGGTTCCTGGACCCTTTTCCTTCCACCTACCAAATATAGTAGGCTATGGTAATCTACCCATATAGCTAAGTTATTGCGGTAGTGATCGATATGATGAACAGTATACAGATGTGGAGGTAAACTTACCATAACGGTAGATGTTTGAATGATCATTACTGCAGTAGCTGCTTCCTCCGTCCCCCTTTTTTTGTGTGAATTTATGCCAGGGTATGGACATTATTTTTTTCCTGGCATTGTCCATTCAGGGCTCACCTTCCTTCTGGCATTAAAGCTGTGAAGGGCTTGGTGCCCAAACCTGTCTTTAGTCAAATTATCTTGAGCTGCCTGATAGCTGTGGTGCATTGAAGATGCCCTGAGGCTTTGGAAACTGACAGGCTGTTAATAACCTATGCAGTATATAACCTGTATAGCAGCAGTGATTAAGTATACTTACCATAACAGAAGATGATTGAATAAAGTGTACTTTAGAATGCTTTACACGGACTACTTTTACCAGTTTGCATATGAACTAGCAGTACTTTGGACTACTTAACAGTAATGCTTATTCTAAAGATTGCTGCTGTCAAAACATTTTGTGTGCACCCCTGCATTATCTGTTTTGATATTTTTCCATTTATGTTTTTTGTTTCCTTGTTTCCTGATTTAAGTTTTTTTGCTACTGTGAATCTCATTTAAATGCTACGAGTCAGGGCTGTGTTACTTTCAGAAAGTCCACTGGTGTCGCACCTGTCATTGGGATAATCTTGTTTCCTTCTGCTGAAGGTTCTTCCTCCATACTATGTGGGAATCTTGTATAAAATAAAAGTTAACCATGTAGGAGAACTGACTTTTAAGAGCAAGTGAAATCCATTAGCAAAGAGGAAAGTAATGTACTAGTTCTGAACTGAGTGCTCTTGGATCATAAAATAATCTGCAGAATAAGGTTGTTGAAGTACTTTACTTTGCTTATCTATAGATGACTCAAGAAATTCTTCACTTCCAGCAATGAATGACTCTACAGTTCTGTTCCCAAAATAGTCAACTGTTTTTATACATAGTTTTTAAAAGTGTAAACAACATAAGAGAAGAAAAAACTGTTAATGGGAAGTTCCTCTGTGTTTGAGACATTGAAATATTTTTAGTAGCGTGGTTAGTGGTACCAAAACTTAAATTCTGAGATGGAACTAGAGGATTGTTGTCTACTAACCTATGAAGAAATTAACTCAGTTTGTCTATAATCTTGAAATTTTGGTTGCTTTTACTTTGACAGTATATCCCATGCTAGTTTCCTGCAGAACAATGACTGTTTTGGCTTCATTTGCCAACTGCTGTAGTCCAGTGAAGTTACTACTACCAACATGTTGAGAGTACTGTACATGGCATATCTACTGACAGTAATGTGGTTGTCCAGTAAAGGCAGAGGTTCATAGGTGTTTACTAGGTTAACAACCACAAGGGCCTTTTTAAGCCTACCCATGTATCCCAAATCTCTGACCAGTTCTGACACTCTTGATGAGTGTAAGCCCGGGAGATTAACTATTTACAGGTTACCTGTTTGCATTAGAGACAGAGGTGCCAAACCAGGGATGAATTTCCGGTTTCCCATCCAATTGTCCAAGTTGCACGAATTGGGTTAGGGAGGAAATCTGCTTCACATGGATGGGGAGATGGAACAGAGTAGTCTGTGGGATGCATACCTTTCTCTCCAGCAGGTCCTGTTTATATTGCAGGCAAGGTTTACATCTTTAGAATGGGTAATTCTGGAACTACACAGAAGTGTTCTCGGGGTTTGTAAGGGCTTGAAATTTTGCCAGGACCTCGCTGAATAGCAGGAGGTTTGCCTTAGAATAGTTCCTGAATATTCCCAGTTTAGCTTGGGGTCCAGGTTTTATTTTTGCTTCAAAGGAGACCATTTTGTGGTCTGACCTTACCAGGGAAGGCATCACAGTAGGGGGTGTGCAACACACTCCTATATTAGTGAGGACCAGATCAGTATGGTTGCACCCCTGGTTGCTGCATTGACTCTCTGGTCCACGGAATTTGTATTTACGAAATCCAGGCATCTCTGTGCATGTATGTTTGTCGTATAGGATTCCCAGTTAATAGTGGGGTAATTTAAAGTCACCCTTTAATATGGTATGGAGTTGGATGGTTAGCGATTCTAATAAGTTTAAATACATGGTATGGTAAGGTGATACTTGTTTTAGTGATTTCTCCAAGCTATTTGCCACTAGTCTGGTAAAATATCCATTATCTCACTTTTGTGTAATTCATAGTTCTGCCAGATCACCAGTTGAAGATGACCTGCTTAATAGAAAACATTGAGGTCGGGACTGCTTTTTGCTGTGCCAGAATCTGCTGTATGTTTTGAGCCCATGAGGAGTGACCTATTGACTAAGAGGAAGATTTGGACACTCTCTTGGTGGGGGGGTATCGGACGTTCCATGGTTAGACTAGTATGAAGAGTATTGTGACTTCTGTGGCAGAGATGGATCTGGCATACTATTTAAAGCAGCCTCAGTTCCTGTGAACTGGGGAGATATTCCTAAGAGGTATGTGCAGTGGCTATTCAGAAAAAGCCTCAAGTCCTATCTCATCATGAAAACTACTCTTACAGGTGCAGTATAATCGCACATTTCTACTGGTAAACAAGTTTGTAGTTTTACATGGTTAGCCAGTGGCATTTGTAAAGATGTACATTTTATTTGTAACTGGTTTGCAGTAGTTTATCCACCCTACTCCCCCCTCTACCTCTTCATGCCGTCAAGACTTGCTTGGTTCCTTGAGCCCTTTCATTTCCTGTGTCCTGACAATTTTGAGGATACCATATCACTTGGTGCCCATTTGGAAGCTGGGGAATTCTACACGGTATGAATAGTGCTTGACCCAGAAAACAAGTATGTACTTTTATACCCCTGTCTAGAGTGTTTTGCATCTCTAGTAGTTGTAGTGCCCTTGAGAGTCTGTCTGGTATTGCCCCACATTGTTCACCTCCGTTACTGCTCTCCCTCAAAAAAGATTAATCTGCACTGGCAATTAACTCCCATTCTCCCCCAGCAATTTGGGGGGGGGGGGCATTTTGTTTAAACCTGGGTCAGTGTGAATAATTAGGGCTCCGTCCTTCTGCAATGTGGATCTGTCGCCTAATTATATAATTCTGATCTCAGAAGCACCACCTTTTTGGAGAACTGGATAGTTAAAAGATGAACCTATTCTTGGGCCTTTTGCCCCCCCCCCATTATTTTAGACATTGTCCAGATCTCTTGCAGTAAGAAATTTAAGAGGTATGAATAACAGTTCTCATTGGGAGTGAAATTCCTGTGTTTGCAGTATTTACTAGTACCATGTGTTGTATGCATGATGTCCTTCAAGGATGCATCTGCAGTCATAACATATGGGTTGTCCTGCCTCAGGCAGCCCTTCGGTCAGCCGGATTCCAAAGTCTGGGTCTGGCCTCGGCTGATGTTGCACTTTCCCCGACGTCACAGCTTCTGGGGTATAAAGGCATCAGCCGACGCCATTTTCCTCCGTCTTTCTTGCCGCGCGGTGCCCGAAGCAGAAGCTGTTCGCAAGTGCCGGTCGGTCAGATCCAGAGATTTCAGCTACCGAAGACTTCGAAAAAAGCTAAGTACCCCATTGGGGAATCTTTCTTGCCTCAGCCGATGTCAGACAAAGTAAATAATTGTTTAACTTGTGGGAAAGAAATACCTCATAAGGATTTCCATTCTTACTGCCTTCCTTGCTTAGGCCTAGACCACGACGTATCAGCTTGTTTAGCCTGTGCCTCCTTCAACCGACGGACTCTTAGACGTCGGTCGGAGTTTGCAGAGGAATTTTTTGGAACCGCTTTTGCTTATAGAATGCAGTCGGAGACTCCGACTACGCATATGGCCAAAAAACGCAAGGAAAAGGACCGACACTCGCGACTCGCGGTTTCGGCTGAAACCACGACTAGGTCTACCACGAGTGTCTCTGTTTCGGCTGAAACAGAGTCCACGGTTATTCCTACTACCGAAACCATACCTCCGACCACCGAGGCCAGAGAGGCCCTGGCTGAGTCTGCTTCAGAACTCCCTACCGAAGCTAGTGCTCAAGAATTGTCCGACACCATACCTTTGGAAATTTCTACCCCTGCACGTGGGGCAGCTAGGCCCCCAGCTTCTATGTCTATTAAGGCTTTCTCCAGGGCTAAAGCTGCGAAACTTACAAAAGCTTTGCCTGCCAAATCTGCTTCACAGAGGCCTTCCTCCAGTTCTCAGATTCTTAGCCTTGCTGAGGACCTTATATCCTTAATTAGGGGTTCCCAACCTCACCCAGACAGGGCCTCCCATCCTCCTCCAGACAAAAGGCCCAGGACTGATCCCTCTGAACCTCTCTCCTCAGATTACTCCACGGATGGATCTGATTTGTCAGACCATCAGGAAGGGACTTACTCGCCTTATGAGGATTCAGATGCAGAAGACTCTATTCCTTCGGCCTCCCCACCTGAAGAGTTTTCCTTTGGGGAGACTTTACACTCCATGAGGGAGCACTTTCAATGGCAGGGTCAGGATTTCTCTGATTCTAGAAAAAGATTAAGGACCTTTTTGCATTTGCCCCAGCATAGGCCCTTAGCCATACCACCTGTTCTAACTGTAATTGATGATGTGTACAATGATGTCAGTAGTGCACCTGATTCTCTTCCCCCGGCCCCTGCCAAACCTGACAGATACTACAGGGTCCCAGATTCTCACTGCCACCTGTATAAAGCCCATGCTGCAGACCCAGAAACTATTTCTCAGGGCCCTAAAGAGGTTGCAGCTGCTACTGCCAAAAATCTCCTACCCTCTGAAAGAGAGTCTAGAGCATTAGAGAGATGGGGAAAAAAGGTTTATACATCTGCTACTCTTTCTGCCAGGGCTTTAAACTGTCAATTCCATATGATACAGTACCAAGAATTTTTGTTAGATCAGCTGAATAAGAAGCTTTCTTCTCCTGAACCTTTAGACCGTAAATCCCTTCAGGATTTGGTACACAACTCTCAGCAGGTCAGTAATCATTTCTTAAAATGTGGCTATGATGCACTGGAGGCTTCATTTAGATCAGCTATGACTGGGGCAGTAATTGTAGGCATGCCTGGCTGAAGGAGCAATCTTTGCCAGACCATGTCAAGGCTAAACTCCTCGATGCTCCAATGGAGAAACAAAATTTATTTGGCTCCCCTGCACAGGAGATACTAAAGAAGGTGGAAGAAAAAGCAAAATCTGTGCAAACAGTAAAGGAATTCCTGCAGGTCCAACCTCCGAGGTTCAGCAGAAACTGGCCTACAAAGAATTGGTCCTTTCCAGACACCTCCAGAGCACAGAGGGGCAGGAACAGACGCCCTAGAGGCAGAGGCCAATCAAAGGGTGCCTACAGGGGCCGTCAGTGGCAGCCTGCCAACCAGCGGAGTAGTGCAACAGCTACAACTACAACCACTACCACAGGACAGACCCAATGACTTGACTCTGATTCCGCCTACCCAGGGATCAACTGGAAGCTCCTTTGGGCGGAAAGCTGGCTTTATTCTCGAAAAACTGGCATTGCATTACAAAGGATGCATGGACATTACAAACAATAGACAAAGGATGCAGGTTTTACTTCCACACTTTGCCAAAAAGGGATGGAATGCCAAACCTTCCACCAAACCAGAAGGCAGAGGCTTTAAGACAAATCAGCAATTTACTTCAGATGAAAGCTATAGAAAGGGTACCATCTATAGAACAAGGCCAAGGATTTTACTCCAGATTATTCCTGGTACCAAGAAAAGAAAACCAGTGGAGGCCTATTCTCGACCTGTCCGCGCTCAACACTTATCTTATTGTGCCAAAATTCAAAATGCTGACCCTACAGCAACTTCTTCCCATGCTGGGCAAGGAGTCTTGGCTGGTGACTCTAGATCTCAAGGAGGCATACCTGCACGTCCCTATCCGACCAGATTGCAGAAGACACCTCAGATTTCTTGCAGGATCAGAGCATTATCAATTCTCAGCAATGCCCTTTGGCTTATCTACTGCGCCCAGAGTATTCACGAAATGCCTGGCATCAGTAATTGCACATTGCAGACTTCAGGGAATTCAGATTTATCCATACCTGGATGACTGCCTAATACAAGCGGACAACAAGAAAAAATTGTTAAAGGACTTGGCCTATGTCATGCACCTGCTACAGGCCTTGGGATACACAGTCAACATCCAAAAGTCAAGACTAGTGCCATCCCAAAGGATAACCTTTTTGGGTGCGGATCTGGACACAATAACTCAGATGGCTTTTCTCACAGAAGAAAAACAAAAACAACTTCCAGATTATTTCATGATTTTGACAAGACAAACTCAGCTTACTGCAAGGAAAGTCCTGCAGGCCCTGGGTTACATGGCATCCTGCATAATCTTGATTCCACATGCCAGGCTACATATGAGAAAATTGCAATGGTACCTAAGGAATGTATGGTCTCAACACAGTCACAGTCTAGAAACCATGATACCAATCATTCCATGCCTTCAAAAGGAATTCCTGTGGTGGGCTCAGGCCTGCCAGTCCAACAGAGGGTTGCCTTTAACAAACCAAAAACAAGGCAGACCATCACCACGGATGCCTCAGACCTAGGATGGGGAGCACACATGGAGGACAAATGCATTCAAGGCCTATGGCCTCAAGGGCAGCTAAGCATGCACATAAACCAAAAGGAAATGCTGGCAGTGAGGCATGCAATCGAGGCATTCAAACCATTCCTCCAGCAAGGACATCTGTTAATAAGGACAGACAACACCACAGTCATGTGGTACATAAATAAACAAGGAGGCACACATTCCTACCCTCTATGCCGGATGGCAATGAATCTGTGGAACCTATGCCTGAATCTCAATATCCAGCTGCAGGCCAAATTCGTACCAGGAAAAGAAAATTCACTAGCGGACAGCTTAAGCAGAACTACCACGGATGCACACGAATGGATGCTGCATCCAGACATCTTCAAACTCATAACAAAGAAATGGGGAATGCCAGAGATAGACCTGTTCGCCTCCCCACTCAACCACCAACTGAAGAAATTCTGCTCAAGGACATACCACCCACAAGCCTGGAGGGTGGACTCTCTCTTTCAGCTGGAATGCCCTAACAGTATATGCATTTCCACCTCTTCCATTGATGTACAAGGTTCTACTGAAGATCAGGGAAGAGCAGCCAAAGGTGATACTTATAGCTCCGGACTGGCCAAGACAACACTGGTATCCGCTACTGAGAAGCATGTCTCAGGCGAACTTATGGCCTCTTCCCCTATGGCCTCTTCTAACGCAGAACAATTTCAAGACCCTGCATCCAAACTTGAAAACATTGCAACTAACTGCCTGGAAAATTCCTTAAAACCAAACTGTTTTATCTCAGAGGGTGAAGGACATTATCCTGGAGGCTCGCAGACCTTCCACAAGGAAGACATACTCAGCTAAATGGAAGAGGTTTCTCATTTGGAGCACATCAAAGGGCACAGATGTCACAGTGGCAAACCTAGCACACATCCTAGAGTACTTAGCAGAATTGTTCCACAATGGCCTGTCTTATTCTTCCATTAAGATTCATGCTTCAGCAATTTCAGCAGAATACAATATGGACCCACCTATCTTCTCTCGCCCTCTGCTCAGACAATTTTTGAGAGGGATCAAAAATGTTAAGCCTCCGAGGAGACCCCCTCTACCTGCATGGGATCTCAATTTTGTGCTGGAGAAATTGACACTACCTCCTTTTGAACCAGCAGCATCAGCAGACCTATAGTTTTTATCCTGGAAAACTGCTTTTCTTCTGGCAATCACTTCAGCAAGAAGAGTATCCGAGTTACAGGCATTAATGGCAGTGCAGCCTTTTCTTATTTTCCACCAGGATAGTGTCACTGAGAACCAATCCTACTTTCATGACAAAGGTGGTATCCAGGGTATCCTTGAACCAAGCTATTCATTTGCCTACTTTCTTCCCTAACCCACAGAACAAAGGAGAAAAACTTTTGCACACCTTGGATATACACAGACAACTACGCTACTATCTGAACAGAACTAAAACCAACAGAAAAACTGACCAACTTTTTGTAGCATGTGCAACTGGGGTGCAAGGAAGAGCAATTTCCAAACAGACCATTTCAAAATGGATAGGAAATTGCATTCGTTTTTGCTACTCTTTCATGGAAAGACAGCTCCTGAAAATATCAGGCCTCATTCCACAAGGGCCCACAGCCACCACTACAGCTTTCCTACGAGGGGTGGCTACCAAGGACATTTTAGAAGCTGCTACTTGGAGCTCCGTGCTTACATTTGCCAAGCATTACAATCTACCTTTATACTCCAGATCCCGAGCAGGGTTTGCAACTGCAGTTCTGCAGGGGATCTTAACTGCACCATCCTTCTCTTAGTACCTCCTCCCCCAGTTTGGCTATGGTATTCTACCCATATGTTATGACTGCAGATGCATCCTTGAAGGACATAGTACAGTTTTGTACCTACCATAAATGTAGATGTCCGATAGGTATGCATCTGCAGTCAGGATTACCCACCCTCCTTCCCCTCTGTGGTATTCCTAGGGTGCTTACCCCTCTTTCAGCTAGCTGGGGGAATCTATTATGGTGTATTTGTTTGTGTGTGTGTATATATATATATATATATATATATATATATATATATATATATATATATATACACATGTATAATATGTATATGTTTTGGCTACTGTTTGGAACTTTTCAGCATTATCCAAATTTAGCCTTCCTAGAGGGCACCTGGCATCTGGGGCAAGAAACACTGAGGAAAATGGCGTCGGCTGATGCCTTTATACCCCAGAAGCTGTGACGTCGGGGAAAGTGCGACATCAGCCGAGGCCAGACCCAGACTTTGGAATCCGGCCGACAGAAGGGCTGCCTGAGGCAGGACAACCCATATGTTATGACTGCAGATGCATACCTATCGGACATCTACATTTATGGTAGGTACAAAACTGTACTTTTGTGCATCTGTACATTATGTAGATGTCCTTCATGGATGCATCTGCAGTCATAACAAATGGGTTGTCCTGTCGTCAGGCAGCCCCTCGGTCGGCCGGATTCCAAAGTCCGGGTCCGGCTGATGTCGCACTTCACCCGATGTCATCTCTGCTGGTCTTCGGGTATAAAGGCATCAGCCGACGCCATTTTCCTCAGTCTTTCTTGCCGTGTGGCGCCCGAAGCAGAAGCTGTTCGCAAGTGCCGGTCGGTCAGATCCAGAGATTACTATTACCGAATACTACTTCGAAGACTTCTAAAAGCTAAGTACCCCGTTGGGGACTCTTTCTTGCCTCAGCCGATGTCAGAAAAAGTCAATAACTGTTTAACTTGTGGGAAACAAAATACCTCATAAAGATTTCCACTCTTACTGTTTGCCTTGTTTAGGCCCAGACCACGACGTAGCAGCCTGTTCGGCCTGTGCTTCCTTCAACCGACGACGCGCGTCGGTCGGAGTTTGCTGAACAGTTTTTCGGCTCAGATTTTGCGTACATTATGCCGTCGGATCCTCCGACTACCCAAATTGTTAAACGCAAAGAAAAAGACCGACACTCGCGGTCCGTGGTTTCGGCCGAAACCACGGTTAAGCAAGCCGCGAGTGTCTCTGTTTCGGCCGAAACCGAGAAAACTGGTCAATCTTCAGCCGAATCCATGACTACTACTGAGGCTCCTGCTACCTTACCTGAATCAGCCTCAGAAAGTTTGCCTACAACTGTGGTTCCTAGTGATTTATCAGACACCATCCCCTTGGATGTCTCTACCCCAGCACATGGTGCTGCTAGGCCTCCTGCAGCCATGTCTATTAAGGCCTTTGCCAGGGCTAAAGCAGCCAAATCTGCTAAATCAGTGCCTGTTAAACCCCCCTCAATCAGGCCCACTTCTAGTTCACAAATGCTTACTCTGGCAGAAGATTTAATATCCTTAATTAGGGGATCCAAATCTCACCCAGACAGGGCCTCTCAGCCCCCAGAAAAGAGACCTAGAGCAGAGCCCCCCGAGCCTGTGTCCTCTGATTCTGCGGATGACTCAGACATTACAGACCAGCCAGAGGCTCCTTTCTCCAATTATGAAGATTCCGATGCTGAAGAATCCATTCCAGCTGCCTCTCCACCAGAGGAATTCTCCTTTGGGGAAACCTTACATGCCATGAGAGAACAATTCCAATGGCAGGGACAAGATTTCTCGGATTCAAGAAAAAGGCTTATGACTTTTCTGCACTTACCACAACATAGGCCCTTAGCTATACCTCCTGTCCTGTCTGTTGTGGACGATGCATTTAATGATGTCTGCACTGCACCGGATTCTTTACCTCCAGCCCCTGCCAAACCAGATAGATTTTACAGGGTGCCAGACACTCATCACCACCTATACAAGGCCCCTCTTGCAGACCCCGAAACTATATCCCAGGGGCCTAAGGCAGTAGCCTCGACCACAGCAAAAAACCCTATTCCCTCTGAAAGGGAATCCAGGTCCTTAGAGAGATGTGGGAAAAAAGTCTACACCTCTGCTACTCTCTCAGCTAGAGCTTTAAACTGTCAGTTTCACATGATCCAATACCAAGAGTTTATGCTTGATCAGTTAATTAAAAGCTGTCCTCTGATGAATCTTTAGATAAGAAATATGTCTTAGAAATGGTGAATAACATCCAACAGGTTAGTAACCATTCCTTAAAATGTGGCTATGATGCACTGGAGGCTTCATTTAGATCAGCCATGCCTGGCACAGTGATAAGAAGGCATGCATGGTTGAAAGAACAGGTCTTACGGATCATGTTAAAGCTAAGCTATTGGATGCTCCTATGGATAAGGCCAGTCTATTTGGGAACCTGCCCAGCAGGTAATGAAGAAAATGGAAGAGAAGGCAAAATCTGTACAAACAGTTAAAGATTTCCTACAGGTTCAGCCCCAAGGTTTAGCAGGAACTGGCCTGCCAAAATTGGTCCTTTCCTGACTCCACAAGATCACAAAGGGGCAGGAACAGGCGCTCTAGGGGCAGAAATCAATCCAGAGGTGGTGCCTACAGAGGACGACAGTGGCAAGGCAATAATCGAGGCACAGACACAACCACTGCCACTGCAACAGGACAATCACAGTGACTTGGTTCTGACTCCGCCTACCAGGGAGCAAATAGCAGCACCATTAGGCGGAAAGTTAGCCTTATTCTCGAAAAATTGGCACTACATCACAAAAGACAAGTGGATTTTGCAAACCATAGACCAAGGCTACGGTTCCACTTCCACACTTTACCAGTAAAAGAGAAATGCCAAACCTGACACAAAATCAAAAAATAGAAGCCCTGCACCAGATAGCGGAATTAACAAAGATGAGAGCTGTGGAAAGAGTACCAATAACAGAACAGGGCAAAGGATTCTACTCCAGACTCTTCCTAGTACCAAGAAAAGAAAAACTGGAGACCTATTCTCGACCTGTCCATCTTAAACACATACATCATTGTCCCAAAATTCAAAATGCTGACCCTACAGCAACTTCTTCCCATGCTGGGCAAGGAGTGTTGGCTGGTAACTCTAGATCTCAAGGAGGCATACCTGCACGTCCCCATTCGACCAAATTGCAGAAGATACCTCAGATTTCTTGCAGGATCAGAGCATTATCAATTCTCAGCATTGCCCTTTGGCTTATCTACTGCCCAGAGTATTCACAAAATGCCTGGCATCAGTAATCGCTCACTGCAGAGTACAGGGAATCCAAATTTATCCATACCTGGACGACTGCCTGTTACAAGCGGACAACAAAAGCAAGCTGACAACAGATTTACAAAGGGTCATTTACTTGCTACAAGCCCTGGGATACACAGTCAATTTACAAAAGTCAAGGCTGATACCATCCCAGACAATAACTTTCTTGGGCGCGCAATTGGACACAGTAAAACAAATGGCATTCCTAACTGCAGAAAAACAAAAAAAACTCCCTCTTTACTTCTTGGCATTAACAAAGCAGAACAAACTAACAGCAAGAAAAGTCCTGCAGGCCTTGGGCTTCATGGCATCATGCATAATCTTGGTCCCACATGCCAGACTGCATATGAGAAAGTTACAGTGGTACCTAAAGAATTTATGGTCTCAACACAGGCACAGCCTAGAAACAGAAATACCACTAATCCCATGCTTAAAACAGGAGTTCCTATGGTGGGCTCAGGCATGCCAGTCAAACCCAGGCCTACCCTTCCACAACTTCCGAGCAAGCCAAACCATCACAACGGACGCCTCAGACCTAGGATGGGGGGCACACATGCTGGACAAATGCGTACAAGGACTGTGGGCTCAGGACCAGCTGCACCTGCACATAAACCAAAAAGAGATGCTGGCAGTAAAACTGGCAATTCTAAAATTCAGACCATTCCTCAAAGAAGGCCATTTGATGATAAGGACAGACAACACCACAGTCATGTGGTACATCAACAAACAGGGAGGCACTCATTCATACCCCCTATGCAGAATGACTTTGGACCTTTGGAATCTGGCTCTAAGCTACAACATCCAGTTACAGGCAATATTTGTACCTTGAAAAGAGAACACCCTAGCAGACATTTTAAGCAGAACCACCTCGGATGCTCATGAATGGATGCTACACCCGGACATCTTCAAGGCCATTACAAAGAAATGGGGAATGCCACAAATAGATCTATTTGCTTCCCCACAAAATCACCAGCTCAAAAGATTCTGCACAAGGACATTCCACCCACTTGCATGGAAGGTGGACTCTCTATCCTTCAGCTGGAAAGGCCTGACAGCATATGCATTTCCACCTCTTCCCTTGATGCACAAGGTACTACTGAAAATCAAAGAGGAACGTCCAAGGATAATTCTGATAGCTCCGAACTGGCCAAGACAACACTGGTACCCATTGCTAAGGAGCATGTCTCGGGAGAAAATGTGGTCAATACCCCTGATGCCTCTGATGTTAACTCAGAACAACTACAGCATCATACATCCAAACCTAAAAACCTTGCAACTGACTGCCTGGAACATCACATAGCAGTAACTAACCCAGACCTTTCACAAAGGGTTAAAGACATTATCCTTGAAGCCGCAGACCTTCAACAAGAAGGAACTATGCAGGAAAATGGAAAAGGTTTGTCATTTGGAGTACTGAAAGAGGAAAAGATGTGTCGAACATAGATATTGCTAACATTCTGGAGTACTTGGCAGAGCTTCTACATACAGGCCTGTCCTATTCCTCCATCAAGATACATGCATCAGCTATCTCAGCAGAATACAGCTTTGATCCTCCTGTCTTTTCACATCCTCTACTCAGGCAGTTCCTCAGAGGGATCAAGAATGTAAAACCTCCTAGGAAACCACCATTACCAGCATGGGACTTGAATTTTGTACTAGAAAAATTGACACTCCCTCCGTTTGAACCAGCAGCAACAGCAGATCTACAACACCTGTCATGGAAAACTGCTTTCCTACTGGCTATTACTTCAGCAAGGAGGGTTTCGGAATTACAGGCCTTAATGGCAGTGCAACCCTTCCTAATCTTCCATCAAGATAGGGTGTCCATGAGAACTAATCCTACATTTTATGCCTAAGGTGGTATCCAGAGTGTCTTTAAACCAGGCAATCCACCTAGCTACCTTCTTTCCCAACCCACAAAACAGAGGTGAAAGAATGCTGCATACCTTGGATGTACATAGACAGTTGCGCTACTACCTGGACAGAACCAAAAGTACCAGAAAAACTGACCAGCTCTTTGTAGCCTATGCAACAGGAAGGGAAGGAAAAACAATTTCCAAACAGACAATCTCCAAATGGATAGGAAATTGCATGTTACTCCTACCATGGAAAACCAGTTCCACAGAACATAAGACCTCATTCTACAAGGGCTACAGCCACTACCACAGCTTTCTTAAGAGGAGTGGCAACCAAGGACATTATTGAGGCGGCTACTTGGACCTCCGTGCATACATTTGCCAAGCATTATAATTTACCTCTATATTCTAGATCCCGAGCAGGGTTTGCCATTGCTGTACTGCAAGGGATCCTGACTACACCATAATTTTTATTCCTCCTCCCCTAGTTTGGCTATGGTATTCTACCCATTTGTTATGACTGCAGATGCATCCATGAAGGACATAGTACAGTTTTGTACCTACCATAAATGTAGATGTCCGAACTGGATAGCATCTGCAGTCAGGATTACCCTCCCTCCTTCCCCTCTGTACTCCTAGGGTATTTACCCTCCTAATAGCTAGCTGGGGGGGGGGGGGAGTCTCTTATGGTGTATTTGTTTGTATATATGTACATACATGTTTATTTTTTGTGCTTGCCTTCTACTATTTTGGAAACATTGGCATTTATCCAAAATTTAGCTTTCCAAGAGGGCAATTGGCATCTGGGGCAAGAAACACTGAGGAAAATGGCGTTGGCTGATGCCTTTATACCCGAAGACCAGCAGAGATGACGTCGGGTGAAGTGCGACATCAGCCGAAGCCGGACCCAGACTTTGGAATCCGGCCGACCGAGGGGCTGCCTGACGACAGGACAACCCATTTGTTATGACTGCAGATGCTATGCAGTTCGGACATCTACATTTATGGTAGGTACAAAACTGTACTTTTCCTAATCATGTGAGATCACCTGGGCAGAAAGTGCCAGAATGTTAATCTTCTGAGACACATACTCAGGTGGCATTAGTTGATTTTCTATCAACACAATTAGAACAAAGTTTCACAGAGAAGTGGTACTCTCTCTCTACATGTGGCATGACTAAAATGAGCCAAAGGTATTGCTCAGCTGCGGTTTGAGGAACAACTCTGGAGTTTTGTTGCAGGAAACGTTGCAGTATGGAATTAATTTTCTGAATGAGGAAGGGCGCGCGCGATCGTCAGAGTAAACTCCTACTTGCTTGTTTTTCAAGATTGCAGAACAGTGGGTGGGGGGTCTGGGAATTTCCCCTTATCCCATTCTTGTGCAGCATAATTAGCAGGGGGTATGGGGTCACATGGGGCTTGACACCCTGCAAAAAATACTGCATCTAAAAAAAGACATGCCCAATATAAGAAGATTTGCTCTTTGTACATGCTCAAGTGGCACTCATCTTGGGGATGAGACAATTGTATGCAAGTAATGTAATGGTACATGGCTTTATGAACCCAGTGAGCATGAAATACAAATAAAAATACTGATACCTTTTTTCATTAGCAAGAAACGTTAACATGTGATGGGTGAAAACTGTAAGAGCAAAAGAGAAGTTCCTAAGGAAAGTATTATGAGACCTCATTCTCCCCATCTTGGTGTGAACTGAGGAATCTGACTAGGATAAAAGTACTACAGAGGAGAAACTTTCCATGTTATGTTATGCCTATAATCACAGCAGCTTGTAACTGGGTGGCTCATTGCTTTGGATTTAATATGTACTGGATAATTATTTCCAAATTCCCTGCTACATTAGTAAGGCCACCATTGTCTAGATGTCTTTAGCCTGCCTCCCTTTTGAGGACTAGTCTTAGTCTTGTTTGAATTTCTACAGCTTGTGGTCTGTCTGATGCATTAGGTGCAGGGCTTGCTTGCCTTTTAAACATTTAAATTTACTGTAGTAAAGCCCCCCTTTTAATTTTTTTTTTTTTTTTTTTTTTTTACTAATTTCAGACTGGTATAGCTGTTGTGCTACTGATGCTGATCTAACTTTAGACCACTGTTGCAGTAGCCTATGCTGCTTGGGTCTTATCCACAGTGACCAGTAAGCTGTCAAAGCTTAAGGGCATCTCCTACGCATCCTATTAGGAGCTTAAAGGAGCTCCAAAAAGACAGTGTGCCACATTTTTTAGAGCTTTTTTGACACCAAAGAGTACTCTCTGCAGGTGCTGTGAACTGTCAGCTAGTGAGTCTTCAAGGCTGGGCAGATACGTCTCCTGTTTGGGGGAACCTACTAAAATTATTTTTCTGAAGACAGTTTGTCTTTTTCTGATTAAAATGTTGTGTTTGCTAGGAAGTAGTTATTTGAACCATCATTGCATTTCTAAAGGCATTTGTGTAAATGCTTGTGTATTTTTTGTGGAAGAAAAATGTACATTTTTTTCCTCTGCAGGTTTGTATGTTGGGGCAGGATATTGTCTTGTGGGGGGGGCTGTTGGTGATTTACTTGCCTCAGTGCCACTTGTTCTCTACTTTATCTTTTACTGATTTGCCTAGGCTTTATCAGCCTTTGAAGTGTCCTTCTCTGGTAACCTCTGGAGTAGTCGTTCTCTGCTGTTTTATTTTTCCCTTGTGTGCAAGAACAAAGTTGTTGGAGTCTCTGGGTGTCATACTGGCTCTTGCTGATTCTCCACCACTGCAGGTGAGTGTGCTGTGCGCTCTGAGTTTCTCAGTACTCTCCTCCTCTGTTACCTTTGTTGCACCTACAGCTACCTAGCATCAGGGGATAACAATATTCTTTGCAGGTGTAGTAATGCCCTTGGTGGGCAAGGGAGAACTGCTGTTGTCATTCCTGTAGGAAGGCTAAGGTAATTCTTCACTCAGTTCAGTATGGAGCCAGAGTCTTGGATGATTGCACATTCTAATGGTTGGTAGTTTTCCAGGAAAAGTGACCATATTGAAAAAATCTTTCCTTCTCCTGTTTTCTGTTTCTATGGACAGGGAAGGTATGCCAAGATTTACTAAATCTCGTTGCTGCTTCTCCTTGCCAAAACTTTTTGCAAGAAAAGAGATTTCCTTCTTAACTTTAATTTTTAGTTAGATGTACAGGTATTGTCGGGGGGGGGGGGGGTTTACTTAAGGAATTTCATCCTATTCTATATATTCTAATTCTGAGGAAAGTGTGGCTTTGGATTTATCGCCTAAAGAATTACCTTTTACTGAGACTTTATGATGGAGCTTTTTCAGTGGGAGCAGAATGGAATTCCTATTGCACAGAAAATGTATTGTGATTGGTTACAGTCTGATATATTTAAATCCTGTAGGTGTTTCTCTTGTTTTGCCTGCTTCAGATAATGTTTTTTCTCTCACTGCTTCCAGTCTGCCTGACTCAACCTCTGGGAGTCCCCCCACCCTCCTGCAGTCATACTGGTTCTGTGGGGTAACTTGCACTCTAGTATTGCTCGTCTTACTGTAAAGCAGATCTGGCAGTTATTTCTCTATCAGACTGGTTCTGCTAAAAATATGGCTGCTAATCCTATTCTCCTCTGGCAAGGATGGGAAAGCTTTAGACGAGTTAGGAAAAAAGTCTTCTGCTTTTTTTAACTTGCAGGATTTTAAACTATCGAGTCCTTATGTTAGTCATTACTTTGATCTTTTGAGAGCATGCAAAAATTAATACGTTTTTTTTCTTTTTTACCATAAAAAAATAAACATCTGCTTCTCATTACAAAGCTTGTTTTAAAGTGTGCTTGTGATATTGCTGATTCTTCTTCAGAGCTGTTGCTGCGGGTCAGTAATGAGAAGATTCAAACCCCCCCCCCCCATATTTACACACCCCTACTGTCTCTGTGTTAAGTCATGTGTCTCAACAAACTCTACTTGCATCTTATTCAACTCCCTCAACCCTTTCACAATTTTCTCCAGCTTCTACCATTGCTTTCTTTCTACTCCTGTGGGCTCTGGTTCACTCTCTGCCATCTGCCTCCCTCTTATACACTCCATCCTGGTTAGCCAGGCATTTGGGCCTTGGAACTCTTCTATCTTGGGAGGTTGTCTTTTCCCTCACTTCAGTTTTTTTACCCAGTATCCTTATCACCCCAACTAAACTTCTGCTTTCTTCTGGCACCTGTTCTCTAACTTAATTTTATTTAACTGTGCATTCCTTTCAAATAACTTTCTTTTAACATTTTGTGGACTTTGAGCCTGTATCTTTTGGACTGCCTTAAACTAACTCCTTTTTTAAGGAGCAAGTTCTTCCTCACCCAGAGTATCACACCTTTTAACATCTGCTACTTACCCAGGGAATTTTTCTTGCCAGCTTCACCAGCATATACAAGAATTTGTATCCTGAACTTCCTAGCTTTTGTAGCAAATATGCAATCTGTTAGTGCCTTTTCCTGCTACCCCCTTCAGCAGTTTTACTCCCTTTGATACTGTTCTCCCCACTCCTTCACTCTGACTGCTGATTGGCTGGCTAATCTTAAGGAGGGAAATCTGTCGAGTAAAGATTTTTTTCAGTAGTTTCTTGCCATCTCTAGAAGAAAACTCTCTCTGGCTTCACAGGAGCAGCAATCTACTAAGGGTTTCAATTCTGCCAGAAAAGTCCATTGGGGAACCTGTCCACTCAAAAATTGCCCTTTAAAGAAAAGTAGTGTTTTAATCTATTTTGACTAAGCTGCATTTTATGGTTAGAATTATTAAACTGCAATAAGGGAGGTGGGATAGTGTTTATGTGATGCTATTGGTTACACAAGCAAAATGTTTACAGTATTTTAGAGACTTATGAACCTGTTTGAGACTGCAGGGATTCTGGGTATTTTCATATTTAGACAACTGGCTCCTGACCCTCTCCGACCAGGCATCAACTAATTCAAGCACGGGACTTCAGCTTTGCTCTCACCTGGGGGATGTCTGTCAATTACAACAAATCTCATCTCAGTCCAACTCAGACTCTGGAATTTATTGGTGCTCTCTTCAATACAGTCACTCAGCTTTTCTCCCTCGGACTTTAATTCAAACAATTTTTAGTTTCATGTCAAGAAGATCGTTCAGAGTTGTTTTTTAGCACATCGGATACTCCAAGCACTGGGATCCATGTCAGCAGCAGTCACTTTGGTTCTGCTGGCAAGATACCGTATGAGAATCCTTCAGTGTACACTTGCAACTCGGTGGTCTGTTCAACAACCATTATCCTGTCAAGTCAAAATAATACAAGCTTGCAAAAAAATTGCTTCTATAGTGGATCCTTTCCAGTTGAATACAAGGACATCCTTTTCTCCCTCAACCCAAGGCCACAGTGACAATGGGTGCCTCTTAGATCTGGTGGGGGGGCAATTCGTGGGGAGGATGGTCCAAGGCACATGGACTCCCAAAGAGGCCAACACGTTTATCAGTGTACTTGAAATGAGAGCTTTCCTAGTGTTGCAGTCTTTCCAAGACACTCTCTCCCTACTGGGATTATTGAGATTTAGACTGACAATATATCAGTGGTCTGGTATATCGGCAAAGAGAAACCAGATCTTACCCCTTTGTCGAAGCTAGGAGAATATGGCAATAGATGATCTCATCTATTTGCTTTCTGATAGCAAATGCACATTCTGGTGAAGTCCAACGTGATTGCAGACAAGTTTTGCAGGTCTATTTTAATGCCTCATGAGTGGTCTGTCAATATGAAGGTGGCAGAGAGGATTTTCATCAATGGGGTAACCGTGTTGCGTTCTCTTTGCATCTCCCCTAAACAAGTGTAACAAATTCTTTGCCCTGACCGCCCCCCCCCCCCCCCAGAGACGCTACTTCACGCTTGGCCCTCAGATCTCCTGTATGCATACCCCCCCCATTCCTAAATTTCTCCAGAAGGCATCTCTGTTTGAATAGCACAGTTATCCTTATTGCACCTTGTTGACCTAGACTGATCAGGTTTTCCTCCTTTGGCCTCCTCTTCTACATCTGCCCTGGATTCTGGATCCAACTGCAGGCTATGGTCTCATCCAACACACATGATTCAGCCAGACATTTCAGGCCTCAAGCGGACCGCATGGTTTCTCCAGTTATGTTGATTGCTAGACAGCCCAGACCTCCTTCCCTGTCTGTCACATTCTGTTATCCCACAAAGCTTCCAGCAGAAAAAAAATTACAAAAGTTAATGGAAAAGATTTTTTTTTTTTTTAACATCGATTTTCTAGAGTTATTGACCTTTTTAGTTAAGATTTTCAGTGAAGAGGTTAGCTCTTTTGAGTGCAATTAGCAGCCATTTCCAGTTTTCATATGGGAATAAGTAACTACTTTAGGATTTGCAATGTTTGGAGGAAGCTTTCTCAGAAGACCATATCCACTTAGACCTCTTTTAAAGGATCCTACATCACCATGGGATTTAAATATTGTTTTACAGGTCTTAACCCAACCCCCCTTTGAACTTCCGGCTAAGTGTGAACTAAAACTTTTGACCTGGAAAACTGTTTTCTTGAAGTAATAGCAACTAGGAAGAGTGTCTGAACTTCAGCCTGTGTTGTCTAAACCTCCTGATTAGATTTTTACAAGGATAGAGCATCTTCAGCCAATCCTTTCTACCTGAAAGCGCTTATCCTGTTTGACCTGCAACTTGAACAGCACAATTTGTGCTTTTTATTTATTCGTTTTATTAAAGCCTGCATTTTAACAGAACTTCTCAGTGAACTTTTCGTTGTGGTGGAAGCCTTTTTTCATTTTACTAATCCTTTCTACCTAGGGTGGTGTCAGAATCCAGTATTTAAATCCGGTTATTAACCTTGGTCATTTTTCCAAATTTCTCAAAGGAAAATATATGTTGCATCTGTTGGATGTTCATAGGCAGGATTTAGGTAGCTGGGGACTTACAGTTGAGGAATGAATGAAAATGGCAACATCCGATACGTACTCGCCATAACATTCCATCTGTGTTGTCCATTTTCATTCATCCTCAGCTTCCCTCCCACCATCCTCCTCCTTTGCTATAATCTTGGAAAGATCAAAGGATGTTGGAGGAACCATTGTTCCTTTGTTTGAGCCCCAGATTCTGTTTCCTGATTTTCCACTACTCTGTAGGTTGGTGGGCAGAAACTAGATCTGAAGTATGTAAGGTGACAGGGGCATTATGGGTAAATGGAGGAGCTAAAGAGTTTTGTCTATGATCTGGAAGAAGCAGCCGAATTGGATCCGATCCGAACCAAACAGTTGAATGAAAATGGACAACGCAGAACGTTCCAGTGAATGCATGACTTTTTTTTTATGGCGGTAGAGTCTGAGCTGTCTGTACATCCAATAAATAAAGTGTATATTACCCTTTTATTAGAGAATTTTGGAAAGACAGGCAAATTAATGGTAGGATTTTATTAAGCACACTCAGGCTACCCTTGGTAAAAAGGAAGGGTTGGTTTGAACAGAAACACTATCCTTATGAAAAACTTAGATAAGGTGGCTGACAGAATAGTGCCTGGAATTCAAATTCTTGCCTAGCTGATATGATGACAACTGTGAAAATTAGATTTTAAGTATATATCTTGGAAAACACTTCAGCCACTGGTTCAAGGGGGCATTGTGTCAAGGCCTCTAAAAGCACTGTAAGGTCCCAAGGAAGAGTAGGATCCTTAATAGGTGGTCTGAGTAGAAAGGCACATTTAAGGAACCTTTTGCACAGTTTGAGGGATGCCAGTGAGGAATGATTTTTTGCCAATATGATAATTGGAAATGGCAGCTAATTCTACTTTGACTGTTGAATAACTTGCTCCCTCATGAAAAACTGAAGCAAGAAAATCTAGGACTGCTAGAACAGGGGCTGAGAAAGGATCGAAGTGTCTCTCATGAGCCCAAATAGAAAATATTTTCTAATTGCTTTTGTGTAGCTTCATGGTAGAATCCTTTTTGGAGGAAGTGAGTGTGCACAACTGGGGAAGAAAGCCTGGACAGTCTAGCCATTACTGGAAGTGGTGAGTCTTTGGTGATCTTGAGGGCTTGGCTGTCTGGATAGTTTAGGCATGAGATCTGTAGAGGGATCCAGTACCCAAGGAGGGTTGATTTTAAGTGAGGCCAAAGGAAGGGAAACCACACTTTTGAGGGCAAAATGGGGTGATGAGTATTTTCTTCCATTGGTATGCTTTCTGTAGAAACTTGGAAATGAGCAGGGTAGTTGAATATGCATGGAGGAGACTTGGGGGGGGGGGGGTTGTGGGTCAGTGTCTCTGTATGGCTCCCTTCTGGGAGAATGTGGCTCCCTTCTGGGAGAATCTGGGCAAAGAACTTACTACATTTGGAGTTGTTTAAAGAGATGAAAAGATCTTAGCATGGCTGACCCCACTGACGCAATATCAGTTTTACCACTGACTAATGGAGAGAGCACTCATGAAGTAGATCTCCTCAGTCTGTCCACTAATGTGTTGGACTTCCCAGAATGTGCATTGCTACTAGAAAGTGATTGGAAGAGATCATTCACTGCCAAACTCTCATTGCTTCTTGACAGAAGATATGGGAGTGGGTTCCCCCTGTTTGATGTACAAGACTACCAACATGTCTGTCTGTATAGAAATCATCCCCAGAGGAAGAATATCCTAGAAGGCCTGCAACTGTAGGAGCAGTGCTCTCATCTCTAGAACATTAATGTGCATATGGGACTCGAAGGGAGATCACATGCATTGCGCAGTCTGTTCCAAGTAGTGCCCCCCCCACCTCAGCTGGGAAGCGTCTGCAGTCACCATGGCCTTGTGCAAGAATGGAACATTTGGGACAGCCCTGAGGACCTTCCAGGGCACTGATCCACCAGGACACATACTTTGCAAGTCTTGGTGATTCAAATTGGGAAAATGGGTTGTCATCTTATCTACCATTGGACAGCCAGTGTCCACTACAGCACTCTTACTTACCACTGGCAAGATTTTATGTAACTATTTAAGGTGGCCATAGAACTGAGGAGCTGTAAAACCAGCCTGTCTGGCGGTGGCCATAGAACTGAGGAGCTGTAAAACCAGCCTGTCTGGCGGTGAGTGAAGAGATGAGAATTGTGCAGCCTGATGTTGTAAGACGGTCTGGACTGAGGTGGTTTTGCTATCTGAGAAACTGTATCCAGGTGAGCACCTATGACCTCCAGAAAGGTGTGATTTGGTGTAATTGACTGATGCTCATATCAAGGTATAGCTGGAACAAGTATTCCCTAGTATGTGTCCAAAGATTCTTAGTGGGAGTGGTGAGGAGCCAGTTGCTGAGGTAGGGAAGCACCTGGAATCCTAGCTATTTCAAGTGAGCTGCAGCCACTACCATGCATTTGAACATGGGGGGCTGTTAGACTGAAAGACAGATCCTTGAATTGGAGGTGATTGACTCCCAGCCAGAAGACAAGAGAAGATACATCCTGGGTCATCTTTTCTTGTGATGGTGCACCTCCTGGAGCTCTGTCAGACACATATAATCATTCTTCCACAGTAGCGGAAGTATAGAGTGAACTTTGACCATTTGAAGCTTCAAGTTTTTTTTACAAAGAGTTAGATGGCCCGGGTCTAAAATCGGCCTGAGGTCCCAGTATTTCTTTGGAACCAAAAAGAATCTTTAGATGTCCTTCATGGATGCATCTGCAGTCATAACAAGTGGTTTGTCCTGTCGTCAGGCAGCCCTGCAGTCGGCCGGATTCCAAAGTCCGGGTCCGGCTTCGGCTGATGTCGCACTCCACCCGACGTCATCTCTGTTGGTCTTCGGGTATAAAAGCATCAGCCGGCGCCATTTTCCTCAGTCTTTCTTGCGCGTGGCCGAAGCAGAAGCTGTTCGCAAGTGCCGGTCGGTCGGATCCAGAGATTACTTCTACCGAATACTACTTCGAAGACTTCTAAAGCTAAGTACCCCGTTGGGGACTCTTTCTTGCCTCAGCCGATGTCAGAAAAAGTTAACAATTGTTTAACCTGTGGGAAACAAATACCTCATAAAGATTTCCACTCTTACTGTCTGCCTTGTTTAGGCCCAGCCCACGGCGTAGCAGCGTGTTCGGCCGGTGCTGCTTTCAACCGGCGAGCGCTTAGGCGTCGGTCGGAGTTTGCAGAACAGTTTTTCGGTTCTGATTTTGCGTACATTATGCCGTCGGATCCTCCGACTACCCCAAAAAAACGCAAAGATAAAGACCGACACTTTCGCGGTCCGTGGTTTGGCGAAACCACGGTAAAGCAAACGCGAGTGTCTCGGTTTCGGCTGAAACCGAGAAAACTGCTCAAAGTACAGCTGAACCTATTCTTACAACTGAGGCCCCTGCTACAACTCTTGAATCGACCTCAGAAATCTTACCCACTCGGTGGTTGATTTATCAGACACCATCCCCTTGGATGTCTCTACCCCAGCACGTGGTGCTGCTAGGCCTCCAGCTGCCATGTCCATTAAGGCCTTCGCCAGGGCTAAAGCAGCCAAGACTACTAAAACAGTGCCTGTTAAACCCCCACATCCAGGCCCTCTTCTAGTTCTCAAATGCTTTCTTTGGCAGAAGATTTAATTTCTTTAATTAGAGGATCTCAATCTCATCCAGACAGGGCCTCTCAGCCCCCAGAGAAGAGACCTAGGGCAGAGCCCCCTGAGCCAGTGTCTTCTGATGATTCTGCTGATGAATCAGACATAACTGACCAGCCTGAGGCTCCCTTCTCCAATTTCGAAGATTCGGATGCAGAAGAATCCATTCCAGCTGCTTCCCCACCAGAAGAATTCTCCTTTGGGAAACCTTGCATGCCATGCGAGAACAGTTCCAATGGCAGCAACAGCAATTTTCAGACTCCACAAAAAGACTTAGGACTTTTCTGCACCTCCCACAGCACAGGCCCTTAGCTATACCTCCTGTTCTCTCTGTGGTGGATGATGCTTTCAATGATGTTTGCTCCGCTCCAGATTCTTTACCCCAGCCCCTGCCAAACCAGACAGATTTTACAGGGTGCCAGATACTCATCACCACCTTTACAAGGCCCCACTTGCAGACCCAGAAACTATATCCCAGGGTCCCAAGGCAGTAGCGGCGACCACAGGTAAAAACCCTATTCCTTCTGAAAGGGAAGCAAGGTCACTAGACAGATGGGGTAAAAAGGTCTACACTTCAGCTACTCTCTCAGCTACAGCTTTAAACTGTCAGTTTCACATGATACAATACCAAGAGTTTATGCTTGATCAGTTAACTAAAAACTAACCACTGATGAATCTCTTGATAAGAAATATGTAATAGAGATGGTAAATAACATACAACAGGTTAGCAACCATTCCTTAAAATGTGGCTATGATGCACTGGAGGCTTCATTTAGATCAGCCATGACAGGCACAGTGATAAGAAGGCATGCATGGCTAAAGGAACAAGCTTTACCGGATCATGTTAAAGCTAAGTTGCTAGATGCTCCTATGGACAAGACAAGTTTGTTTGGTACACCTGCCCAGCAGGTTATGAAGAAAATGGAAGAAAAGGCAAAATCTGTTCAAACTGTTAAAGATTTCTTGCAGGTTCAACCCCCAAGGTTTAGCAGGAACTGGCCTGCCAAAAATTGGTCCTTTCCTGACTCCACAAGATTTCAAAGGGGCAGGAATAGACGTTCCAGAGGCAGAAACCAATCCAGAGGAGGTGCCTACAGAGGACGACAGTGGCAAGGTAACAACAGAGGCACAGACACAGCCACTGCCACTACATCAGCACAACCACAGTGACTTAATCCTAAATCTGCCTACCAGGGAACAAATAGCAGCTCCTCTAGGCGGAAAGTTAACCTTATTTTCAAAGAACTGGCACTACATAACAAAAGACAAGTGGATTTTACAAACCATAGATCAAGGTTACCGGTTTCACTTCCACACTTTACCAGTCAAAAGAGGAATGCCAAATCTACCTCCAAACCAAAAAACAGAGGCTCTACGCCAGATAATGGAGTTAGCAAACATGAGAGCTGTGGAAAGAGTGCCAACAGCAGAACAAGGAAAGGGGTTCTACTCCAGACTATTCCTAGTTCCAAGAAAGGAAAGAAGTTGGAGACCAATTCTCGACCTGTCCACCTTAAATACATACATCATTGTCCCAAAATTCAAAATGCTGACCCTACAGCAACTTCTTCCCATGCTGGGCAAGGAGTCTTGGCTGGTAACTCTAGATCTCAAGGAGGCATACCTGCACGTCCCCATTCGACCAATCTGCAGAAGATACCTCAGATTTCTTGCAGGATCAGAGCACTATCAATTCTCAGCATTGCCCTTTGGCTTATCTACTGCCCAGAGTATTCACAAAATGCCTGGCATCAGTAATCTCCCATTGCAGACTACAGGGAATTCAAATTTACCCATACCTGGACGACTGCCTGCTACAAGGGGACAACAAAAGCAAGCTGACAACAGATTTACAAAGGGTCATTTACTTGCTACAAGGACTGGGATACACAGTCAATTTACAAAAGTCAAGGCTGATACCATCCCAAACAAGGACATTCTTGGGCGGAATTGGACACAGTACAACAAATGGCATTCCTGACTACAGAAAAACAAAAGAACTTCCTCTTTACTTCTTGGCACTAACAAAACTGAACAAGTTAACAGCAAGAAAAGTTCTGCAGGCCTTGGGCTTCATGGCATCATGCATAATCTTGGTCCCATTTGCCAGACTACATATGAGGAAACTACAGTGGTACCTAAAGAATTTATGGTCCCAACACAGACACAGTCTAGAAACAGAAATCCCACTAATTCCATGCTTAAAACAGGAGTTCCTATGGTGGGCTCAGGCATGCCAGTCAAACCCAGGCCTACCCTTTCGCAGATGTCAACCAAGCCAGACCATCACAACAGACGCTTCAGACCTAGGATGGGGGGCCCACATGCTGGACAAATGCGTGCAAGGATTGTGGACACAGGATCAACTTCACCTGCACATCAATCTAAAAGAAATGCTGGCAGTAAAACTGGCAATCCAAAAGTTCAAACCATTTCTCAAAGAGGGCCAGTTGATGATAAGGACAGACAACACCACAGTCATGTGGTACATCAACAAACAGGGAGGCACTCATTCATACCCCTATGCAGAATGACCTTGGAGCTGTGGACCCTGGCACTCAGCTACAACATTCAGTTACAGGCAATATTTGTACCGGGGAAAGACAATACCCTAGCAGACATATTAAGCAGAACCACTTCGGATGCCCACGAATGGAAGCTGCACCCGGACATCTTCAAGACCATCTCGAAGAAATGGGGAATGCCACAGATAGACCTATTCGCATCACCTCTCAATCACCAGCTCAAAAAATTCTGCACAAGGACATTCCACCCACTAGCATGGAAAGTGGACTCACTCTCCTTCAACTGGAAAGGCCTAACAGCATATGCATTCCCACCTCTTCCTTTGATACACAAGGTACTGCTAAAAATCAAGGAAGAACGTCCAAGGATAATCCTGATAGCTCCAAACTGGCCAAGACAACACTGGTACCCACTACTGAAGAGCATGTCTCGGAACAATATGTGGCCAATACCCTGATGCCTTTGATGTTAACTCAGAACAACTACAGCATCATACATCCAAACCTAAAACGCTGCAACTGACTGCATGGAACATCACATAGCAGCAGCTAATCCAGAACTTTCCCAAAGAGTTAAAGACATTATTCTTGAAGCACGCAGACCTTCAACAAGAAGGAACTATGCTGGAAAATGGAAAAGGTTTGTCATTTGGAGTGCGGAAAGAGGAAAAGATGTGTCAAACATAGATATGCCTAACATTCTGGAGTATCTGGCGAACTTCTTCATTCAGGCCTGTCCTACTCCTCCATCAAGATACATGCATCAGCTATTTCAGCAGAATACAGCTTTGATCCACCTGTTTTTCGCACCCTTTGCTCAGACAGTTCCTCAGAGGAATCAAGAATGTAAAACCTCCAAGGAAACCACCATTACCAGCTTGGGATTTAAACTTTGTGCTAGAAAAGTTGACACTATCACCCTTTGAACCAGCAGCAACAGCAGACATACAACACCTGTCATGGAAAACTGCTTTCCTACTGGCAATTACTTCAGCAAGGAGGGTTTCAGAACTACAGGCCTTAATGGCAGTGCAACCCTTCCTAATCTTCCACCAAGATAGAGTGTCCATGAGGACTAATCCTACATTTATGCCCAAGGTGGTATCCAGAGTGTCTTTAAACCAGGCAATCCACCTACCTACCTTCTTTCCCAACCCACAAAACAGAGGGGAAAGAATACTGCATACCTTGGATGTACATAGACAGCTACGCTACTACTTGGACAGAACAAGAAATAGCAGAAAGACTGACCAACTTTTTGTAGCCTATGCAACAGGAAGGGAAGGAAAAGCTATTTCCAAACAGACAATCTCCAAATGGATAGGAAATTGCATACGATACTGTTACTCCTTCCATGGAAAACCAATTCCACAGAACATAAGACCTCATTCTACAAGGGCAACAGCAACTACCACAGCCTTCTTACGAGTGGCAACCAAAGACATTATTGAGGCGGCTACTTGGACCTCCGTGCATACATTTGCCAAGCATTATAATTTGCCTCTATATTCCAGATCCCGAGCAGGGTTTGCCACTGCTGTACTGCAAGGGATCCTAAACACACCATAATCTACTTTTATCCTCCTCCCATAGTTGGCTATGGTATTCTACCCACTTGTTATGACTGCAGATGCATCCATGAAGGACATAGTACAGTTTTGTACCTACCATAAATGTAGATGTCCGAACTGGATAGCATTTGCAGTCAGGATTACCCTCCCTCCTTCCCCTCTGTGGTACTCCTAGGGTGTTTACCCTCCTAATAGCTAGCTGTTGGGGGGAGTCTTTTATGGTGTATTTGTTTGTATATATGTACATATATGCTTATTGTTGTGTTTACCTCTATCTATTTGGAAACATTGGCATCTATCCAAATTTTAGCCTGCAAGAGGGCTACTGGCATCTGGGGCAAGAAACACTGAGGAAAATGGCGTCGGCTGATGCTTTTATACCCGAAGACCAACAGAGATGACGTCGGGTGGAGTGCGACATCAGCCGAAGCCGGACCCGGACTTTGGAATCCGGCCGACTGCAGGGCTGCCTGACGACAGGACAACCCACTTGTTATGACTGCAGATGCTATCCAGTTCGGACATCTACATTTATGGTAGGTACAAAACTGTACTTTCCAAACCCTTGAGGTCTGGTGGGACCTTTTAATGATGCTTTTTGTTA
This sequence comes from Protopterus annectens, assembly GCF_019279795.1. Classification (NCBI taxonomy): domain Eukaryota; kingdom Metazoa; phylum Chordata; order Ceratodontiformes; family Protopteridae; genus Protopterus; species Protopterus annectens. The sequence goes on along the minus strand of NC_056741.1, from coordinate 1,448,568,751 downwards.
CCAGCAATTTGATTTCTAAGGTTCTACCTTTTCTTTGTCAGGGTGGTACATTAGGAGCTTTCATTGACCTTGTTGGAGGATGGGAAAAGGGAAAGGAATAGGCTTGGGTAGTTCTATTCTGCACCCAGACATCTTTGGTGATGGACATCCAGGCTTCCAGGTGCAGAGATAAGCACCCCTGACTTCCTCCAGAATGCAGCAGTCAGGCAGTCCTTGTTCTTGTGCGCCTCCTCTGCCCTTGGGCAATATCTGCCTTTGGAATTCCTCCTTTTACCATGGGGAGATCCATTTCTATAGAATTCCTGGGAAAAAACCTTGACTTTTGGAACCACATCTTCCTACCTCCTTTCTGGTTTCTCTGAGTGGTAGAAAACGATATTCCTATAGCGGACAGTTTTTCCATTCTGTGCACTCCTAGAAAGTCTAACTTTGAGCCCAAACAGAGTCTATCCATCAGTAGGAGCATTGTTGAAGTACATCTTGAAAGGCTCCAAAATCACATCTCGGAGTGCCTCTGAACCATGATGTGTAAACCTACGGCTCTGGAAACACCCTGTAGTGTTGGAGATCAAATGCATGGAGGCAATCAAGAGGGACTGAAGGGTGACCAGTTGGGAAGACAGTTTTCTTGTCATCCGTAGTCATGAACTCCAAGGAGGACTTGGAAAGCTTCTTGGTCAAGTCTTGGTGATCAGAGAGGAAAGGTCACTAATGCATAAATTTGTTTCCTTGAGTCTTTCCAAGTGGGGCTGGATGGTAGGACTTTACTTGCCAGGTTCCCTTTTAGTGGCTGCTGCCACCACCATAGCATCAACTGAGGAGCTCTTGCTCCAGTGGGCCCAATTCTTGAGTGTAACTAGGTATTAACTTTGTAGGTATGAGTTCTGCTACATTCGAATCCGTGCATGCCCAATGGGAAATCGGATCCACCATTTGTCTGCTGGGGTACGACCCATGAAGTAGCTGAGCTAGTTCCAAAAGCCTGCAACGTTTCCTGGGAGGGGGCTTCGGAATACCAACCATCTTTCTACCTCTGCTCGATTTCTCAAAATGAGGCCTCTTCAAAAGTGCGACTTGGGGGACTCCTCCCCTTCATTGAAGTCCATGTCTTCTAGTAGTGATTCTTGCAGTGTCGGTTTGCCTCCTCTTGCACTTGAGTCTTTATCAGATTATCCCCGATAGCCTCCTGGAAGTAGAAGTCCTTGGAGTCCTAGATAAGGACTCTCTCAAGACAGTTGTGGACCAGCTGTCCCAATGAAACCGAATGAACAGGTTCAGGACCCAGAGCAGAGATTTGTGAAGGGGAGGACTCGGGGCGGGGGGGGGTGTCCTATCTTCTGAGAGAGAAACTTTCTCCTACCTTGAAGGCAGAAAGAGAGACCCCAGAACTATCCCAGTAGGTACCGAAGCCACCTGACTATGACAGTCCAGAGAATCCTCTGACCCGGTCTAGAAGCAGAAGGCTGAGCTGAACTATCTAATGCTGAAGCTCTGATGGGAAGAGACTGCTCCTAGAGTTTGAGTTGAGCCCCCCTACCCCTGGATCCTGCACTCTGGTCCTTCTGGCTCTGGTATAGTTTGCACTGACTGGATCAGAGAAGATGCCAAAGTCCAAAAGGACCAAACCTTAGGATTCAGCACTGACATTCCTGAAAGTGTCTGATCTGAAGCCAAGATGTAGATTGGAGTACGAGCAACAACCAGGGTATGGGACAGTCCAGAGTTCATGGAGCCAATGGGAAATGGAGCAAGAAAAACTCCCAACTGATTTGAGTCCTGAGGAATTTTCTCATCCTTATGTCCACATCTGCTTAGGGTAAACTGCTAGTGGATCTGAAGGATGAAGTAGATTGAGGTCTCTATGCCCTATGGGGACTGTCTTAAAGAAATGGGGAATGTAGTCTTGAAGGTACAGCTGTGGGGAGAATCCATATTGCCTTTGAGAAGACTTGTTGGAGGAGGTCTGATCTGAGGATGTAGTTCGATCTGAGGTCTTCTGAGCTTTAGCAGATGGAGCAAAATGAGGAAAGCAGTCAGGGGAACACTTCCTTGGCGTCTTAGATATTTCAACTGCCTCTTCAGCCATCTTTTCCCCTTTGTCCCCTTTAGGATTATCTGTGTGTTCCTTGATGAAGGAAAGCTCCAGACTCTTGTTTCAACCAAAGCTCTACAAATTAAACCCTGAGTAAATCTCAGTCTTTGAGATGTGCAGCCCTTAGACAATATGCACTCCTCAAATGAGCATCAGAGTTGAGGATTTTATGGGCTCAGAAGCCATAGTCTAGTAATCTAGTTGACCTGGCTGGAAGAAGAAAGCTACAAAAGAAAATAACACCACAAGACACAGAAAATGAGATGCAAGCAATGGTAACAAGAATACCCCAAATAAGGGGAGAAAGGGAAAGTAATACCAAGAATGGCAGGAAAGATACTAGACTTCTAGAATAGAAAAGGGGGAAGGCGAGAGGTCTAAAGTGGTACTACTAGACAAGTTTGCCTTTAAGGCTATCAAGGGAGGAAAAGGACAAGTAGAGAGTAAAACGACTCCATGTAAGACTGGGAAAGGAAGCTATAGTATCAAAAGCAGAAATTCACTTGCTGGGGCTACTTCAACTACATCTGTGCATTGAGAGCAGCAAACGAGGTCTATGGTAATGCAAAGTTTGTAGGATATTATGGGTAAGCAGAAGAGCTTGAGGTATGGATGTTAAGTTTTAAGTGGGTTGAGTCTGATCTGAGACCCATCAGCTGAGGAGTGGACGAAAAAGACAACCTCAGATATTTAGATGACATCTTTGTTATGGAATGGTACTGAAACAGATGCTACTGAATTTGCTTGATACTTGAATATTACAATTGAATTTCTTGAATATAGATGCACATTGAATCAGGATAGGGTGAACTTCTTGAATACTTCTATTTCTGTTTATGATAGGGGGCTTGTACCAACTACTTAAAGAAAACCTGCCTTTAGTAATACATACCTATATTTCAAAAGTTTGCACCCATTACCACTTAAGATTGGGTTGCTCAAGGGGCAATTTATTCATCTAGCCCATATGATTTCTAGTAAATGTTTCTTGGAGTAAGAAAGGAAAAAACTTGAAATTGTTTTTTTTTTCTGGAGGATATCCCAATTATTACCAATATCAGTAATATTTTTAATAAATGGGGAACCACTATAAACCTCTTTTGGGTGTAGATTTATTGGACTCCCAAGAAACTACAGACAAGGCAACATTGAAAAGGTTGGACAAAAAGTTATTGAGAGAGAGTTTTTAAGCTTCAGTAAAATTTTAATTCCAGTATTAAAAACAGCTGGAGCATTGTTAAGGCCAATGAAGGTTTTTACAAAATTGGTGGGAGGCAAAAACTAATTTTGTACACAACAGGCAAACTTTAAGAAACTGCCTCCAGGTTACTCTGAACAGCAATATAAGGAACAGGGGAACAAAAAAAAAGTGGGAATTGTCCTCAATATATTTTGCTGGAAAACACTAATATTAGTTTTATAGCCAGGAAACTGTGATAACCAAAGAGGTTACTTGTTTAGCTTAAGTGTAGTGGGTATCCAGGTTTATATGAGAGGAAAACTAAAAAGTTGTTTAGGAAAAGAATTTATGAGCATGTTTACGATATAGTGTGAAGACCAACAATACCTTGTACAGACGTTCGGTGGATTGTTTACATTTTTCAGACTTTGTGTGGCATAATAGAACATGTTCAGGAAGACTATAGGAGGGGTTGTTGGGAAAACTGACAAAGAACTTCCTTGGCAGATAAGGTTGGATGCCACTACGCCCCCTGGGGTTGAATGACTGTCTCATTTAGTTCTCGTTTTGAAAATGAAGGCAACAAAACTATAAAATCCTGGACACTTTCCTAGGAAGACTACTTAAATTTTTTCATCAATATTCATGTACTTTGGATGTTTGCCTAGATTCAGTTTAGAGTAGTGCACTTTTGATAATTCAGTGTAAAATCCTCAATTTATTCACTCCCAGCTTATGAAACTTCTAACAAAATACAACTTCCAGTTCAACACCCATCACAGTTTCAGGTGCAACCGCAGTACTACTGCTGCCCTCTTGAATTTCACCAGCAAAGAAAAACAATTCAGAATCGAGGACACCCTTGTTTCTTTACTTTACCTTGATCTTTCCAAAGCATTTGATAGTGTCCCATCAAAAGCTGCTTTCTGAACATGCAACTCTAGGTCTGACTTACCTTCCCTCTCCTGGTTTTGCATTTATTTATGCAGTCATCACCAGGCAAGTAAATGTCAGCAAGACCTTTTGGCTTTCAACCAGTCTCTCTTGGTGTTCCCCAAGGGTCAATGCTTCTGTTCAATATTTTCATAAATAACCTTCATACTGCTACAAGATGTGCCACTCTTACACACAGTATGCCAACAATTCAACCCTTATCTGCTCTGCCCCATCCTTAACAAAACTACAGGAAATTGCTCATCTTTCACTGACTTTAAAATATGGCTAAAATTCTAACTTGCTGCTTAATGTCGAAAAGAAAAATAAAGCTTATGCTATTTGCTCCAAAACACCTTAACCAGAAACGCAATTTCATTACCTCAAATAATACAAAAATAGAAAGCATAATAGATATCCACCTCAAATTTGATCAACACATACTTCATTAAGAAAACTCTCCAAAAACTGTTGCACTATAGAGGGAGCAAACACTACCTGACAGACGGTAAAAATTACCTTAGCAGTAACATACCTCATTCCTTCTCTGTTACATGCTTCCCTTATTCTTACAAGTATTAGCACTACATATAAAACAAAACTATACTGCTACTACAAAATAGTTACATTTGTAACTAGCCTTATAAAATGCCACAGTGGTGCAGAGGTTAGCATCGTCTCCTCACAGCAAGAGACTCTCCGGTTTAATTCTTGCCTGGCTTGCCTTCTGTACGGAGTCTGGATGTTCTCCCAGTGGTCAAATTCACTTTAGAAGATATGTAGGTAGGTGTGTACATGAGTGGGTGTGCCTTCCTTGAAAGCTTGATGCCGGGCTGGCAACTCGACACAGTAAAAATTCACTGTCATTTAGCGGACCGGAGTTCCACTGTGGCAACCCCTAACTGAAGCCGAAAGACAGTGGTAACTAGCCTTCTAAAACCATAACACTGCCTTGCATTAAAACAATCGAACTGGCTTCAACTTCCAGACCAGTTGACATACTCATCTAATCATTTCCCACAATTTATTGTAACTTCAGATCTACTTTATATATTCATAAAAGACGTTAACGTCGAGTCCACTTTGTCAAAATGGAATATTATCAAACACCTGGAACATCTTTGTTTCACTCTGGGAAACAAACCACTTGGCCACCATGTTGAACTTTACTCTTTTTCTCTGCTATAGTGCAGTTTCAGAGTTGGTATATTTAGTTGGGGGGGGGGGGTGCAGCCCCCCCACATGGGTGGGTTTGATGTGCTTTGACTTGTTTTTTCACCATGGTGGCCCAGTGGTTAGTTTCCTGGCACCACATTTGCCATGGTTATTGGTTGCATGGTGTGACTATTTTTTCTTGCCTTTTTTTGGTTAAAATTTGTTTTGGTTAAAAGTGGCATTTTCTGTGTGTGTGTGTGTGTGTGTGTGTGTGTGTGTGTGTGTGTGTGTGTGTGTGTGTGTGTGTGTGTGTAATATACAATGTTATTGTAAGACAAATATATGAAGTTTCCTGTTTTTCACAAAATATGCCCCAAGTATATTGCGTACGACTTGTGTAAACATTGAATTTCATTGGAGACAAGTTTAGAGGAATGAAATGAGTGGGATTTTCAGTGTAGTGCTTATGCTCACTTCTTGACAACCTACCTGCCATTTTAATTCCATCACTGTGCAAGTGTTTGAACAGTGCTGACAGGGGATTGCTTCGTTTTTTATTTTTAATTATTTAACTTGCAGCACTTTCTCCTAACTTTGTGTGCTGCTTATGAGCACTCTGACAATTTACCTTGCAACAGATTCAGTCCAGCTACGCTTAACACTTTTGATGCTTCTTCCCTGGTTACAGCATAGATACTCACTCTAGTCTGGTTCTCCCATAACACATAGAAAGAAAAACTCACTTGCCAAGGAGTTACTGACTGTATAATTAAGCCAATGGTGGATGAACTGCAGTGACCATTGGTTGTTCCACAGACAACTCCCTCACTTTACTGGCTTCCTCTGTAGCCCTTTTGATAAGCATGAACTGGGGGTCAACTGCTGCCTCTCTTGACTGTTTGTTTGTGTCCAATACAAGCATTTTTCTCTTGGTTTGGGAGATTCTTCTGAGGGTAACTGGGGTAAGAGACCATTGTTCAAATCAGTCATCCTCTGCTGGAACTCCTGTTAAGAAAGAACAAAAAATGTAAACGTTTTCTGATTGTTATTACTATTGTTTCTTAGTTCTTAATTGCAGGATATAAATCCTGCTGTGCTGAAGCCTTTACATATGGGCATTACCCTGGAAAGTTATTCTAGAGGAAACCAGGTTTGGTTCTGATTCTAGCAGAGATGGAGCGTCTACTCCTGCAGACTTTCAACCCCCAACTCTTATAATTGTTCTCCCCCTGTGGAGGAATTTTCGTAGCCAGAACACTGCCAAGATGAATGAAGTATTTTTTTCAGGTCTTCTCCCTGAAATCATGATATTTTATGAATGGACTTCTCATTCCTCTCCCATCCCTCATACTGCCAACTCTAAAGGGCATTTGAATGCTGCCTCTACTCATCCTGAGACCCACCCATCTTGATGGTCCCTTGTGTTTTTTCTTTATATTAAAAAAAGGGGGGGGGCTGTAAAAGGTTCCTTTGGTGTGCTACAGCTGCGTTTTCATTTTCAACTATCTCATGCCTGCAGCAGGCTAATCCTCATAAGTCCTTCACCTGTTAGCAAAGAAGTTAATGTTGGGCAGTATAGGTAAGTGTTTTGTCATATGGACAATCTGACTGAATTGGCTTTTTTTTTTTCCTACAGAAGAAAGTCTGTTTAAAAAGTTTCCATCCTTTTTCTCTGATATCCAAACATGTTGGGAGTGTTCTGTCTCTGTGTGTCCAAGGCCACTGCTACTTATGCAGTGTTGAGAAGATATGCTTGGGCACTTAACCAAAAGTTTGAGCTGAAGTCTGAAATATTGGCTTCTGCTTTAGATTGGGAAGGTCCCCTTGGAATTTCTCAGCCCATAACCACTTAATCTACCCCATAAGTTACTAAAGCACCAGACCCAAAACGCATCATTACGGCCAGTAAGAGAACTTAATACTTTTCATGAAGGCACTTTTATTTAATAGACTACCTCTCCTTAACGGAATCACTCAAGACTCTCCCTATAGTTGATTCTGTCCAAGTTCAACAAAAGTTTTCTATGTGTTCTAAACACACTAGCCCCCCTTAGAATAAAGGCAAAGCCAGCCCTGCCCCATGGCTATCCTTGTTCACTAAAGTCATGAAACAAAGATGAAACATTGAAGGGTCTGGACAAAGAGTTGAGTGGCCTAATAGGCTAATGCACTAAAAAGTAAATGCCCCTAATTTGCTATTATATAGACCACTAAGAAACCTGAAACTTATAAGAAAAAAAAAACACTACACCAATCAAAATAAATGCACTAGTAAACCAAAACTGTTCTGGGCCCCTTTCAATAAACTGTTAAATCCAGGTCAAGCTGCACAGCCAACAACAAACATTCAAAGTGGTATCATAGCCAACCAGTTAAGTAACCACCTCATAACAGTACAGTCATTAACCAACTAGGCAACTAATCAACTCTTGAGGTCCCTACTCTATCAAATAATCAACATTTTTCCTTCCAATCAACTCTCATAGAGGGCATTAAAAAAACACCCACTACAACTGCTCATGGTAGTCTACCTGGTAAATATCTTAATGTCAGCTGAGGCTACTGAATATCTCATTTCAGTCCCGATTATTTTCAGATATGGATCAATTTAAAGTCCCCGCATTGTAGAAAAACAAATTAATTATTCCACTGCACAAGGGTGGAATAAGTACAGATCTTTAAGACTGTAGGTCAGTTGCCATTTTATCTTCCTGTAAAATTTAGAAACATTTATTCATATGCAACTTCTCAACTGCTTAATAGATGACCAGCATTAGTCTTTAACCAAACATGGCTTCTGTCTTCACAGTACAACTACTGCTTTACTGAATTTTAATACTGTCCACACACTCAGAAAAAAAAAAAAAAACAGAAGCCTAGTCTGCATCTATACTTGATAAAAGCTTTTGATATGGTCTTCTACTAGAAACTGTTATCTAAACTCTCATCCTTAAGGTTCACTCATCTGTTCACTGCAGTCATTCCATAGCTGCTTCCCCAACAGAGCACAAATAACTAAATGGAAAAATGATTTCACCAGCTTTTCAGTATTGCTGTCCCATAAGGATCTATACTAGGCCCCATAATTTTGAACATGTTAATGACCTCAGCAGTGCTACAAAAAATGCTACTTTAGTTCAGTACGCTGATGAAAAGTTGAGAGATTTGGTAGAGCATATTAGGATCAAGATGTTGCACAACAAATCTTATTTTTAAATATGACAAAATAATTCACAAATGCTTTTAAACACAAACTAAATTGCTGCTTTTCTCTAAAATGCATCTCTACCAAAACCAGGCTATTCATATTACTGCTGCTAATACTTTGGTAGAACACGTTAACCATGCAATTACTCCTCATAGATGACCAGTTAAAATTTGAGCAGCATGTGGTTAAATTTCTCAAAACTAGGTACATTATAGAATATTAAAAAAAAATAAAACTACCCCACTGATATATCCAGAAGACTTGGGCACTAATTTCTTACTGCCATTTCTCCTTTTTACTGACCTGATCTTCACTAACCTTAGTCAAACACTTGTCCAGTCTTGAGCAATGTTATAACAGACAATTTTTTCAGTGAACTATAACAAAATACACCACTTACTTAGGCCTCTGAGAAATAAACTGGATAGAAAACTTACCACATCGCCTAGCTTTTTCTCGACTACAATACACAGACTTTTGCATAAGCTAAAACATTACCCAGCAATTAACTTGTACTCCTGCAGTAGAATGTTACATTCTGGAGAAAAGTATTTTAACCAAATCATCTAATGCCTGTGACTGTTTATTCAAATAGTGTAAACTGTGTGACCATATATGCAACTGAAATTTATTAAGAATGCAAACCTATTTAAATTACGGTTGAAACTTCACCTATCGAATCAATGGATCTGCTCCTGAACATTTCTTCCAGGGTAAATGCCACCATTATCTTCGGATTGCCATATCAATTTCTCTTCTTACAGAATACTGTGCTCCGCTACCAGTCTTGTGACGAAGCTAACCCCCACCTCTGTACCTCCTATAAACATCCATATGCCTCTGAATCTGCTTTATGCCTGCCTTATCTATTTGACAAGCTCTTCAGATGCTTAATGTTTTACCTCTACTAATGCACAAATATTTTTTATACTGTAGTAGTTGCCTTTTATTTTATATGAATGTAATCCAATTAGTAAATATGTGTGTAATTAATATATATTAATGTCTGTTCATGTCTACTACTGGATCTCTAAATGTTTGTAATGTGTTGGAGCTCGTCTCTCTGGGCCTGTATTGGAAAGGGGTTTCTGACTAAACCCACTGGGACAAACCTGGCAAACAGAAATACAATAAAGAAATATTTATTTTTTCTTCTGCCCAGGTTCTCAAACAATATGATGAAAGAGGGAAATTTTAATTCACGGAGTTTCTAAGATACTTCATGTACCCCAATAGAATAAACAGAACCAGTCTATTTTTGCCAAAAATGCAAAGAGGACCACAGGGTAGGAATAAAAACATGGGTCTTTTCAGAAAAAGGAACAGTACAGAATGACAGTCTGTTCCAGCATTCTTAGTGTCTTCCCTTTCCCCAGTCAATATTTTTCTACAAAAGTGGCCCTCAACATTCCCCTTTGGCAAGATTAACTGCTGAATATTAAAAGTGGTGCAGGAAGGTGAAGATAGCACTGGATGCCAAAACCACTTTTCAGGCGAGTAATTCTCCACAATTGGAACCAAGCAGAATTTTTTGTTTGGGTTCTTCTCTCTCGGACACAGTGCATGAAAGTCAAAGGAGCAAACGGTTCTACTCCAGAATGTTTCTGGTACTGAAAAAAGGCCTCTTGGAGAACAGTACTACATTCAAAATGTTGACAGTACAGGACCTGTCACTCCTTATTCCTCATGCATTACTTAGCATCTCTAGTTCTAAAAGGTGCTTACTAGGGATTTCCAAGATGGCTGCACGTTGAGGAGCTCCTTAATTTCAGCTCTCCCAGTGTGATAAACTCTGAAGAGAGAGAAACATTTTTTGGTAAATTTCAGTAACTGTCTAGCGAGTGCAGTGCCTGGATGCCAGCAAAAAAGAAATTCAGAGAACTTGAAAGAAAATCTGTCACAAAAGGTGAAGAAAAATACTGACTGGGACGAATTCTGCAGCCGTTCAGCAAAAAGCAGTGTAAGCTGCAGCTTTTGTGCAAGACATGACTTCCAGTAACTTGATACATTTGACTATATTTTTTTTCTTCAAGGAGCTAATTAAACGAAACACTGAGTATATCAACTCGTATAACAAGATTGGAAAAAATGGAATAAGCTTTAAACAGCTATTCAGATAAGGTGTTAAAACTGCAGATATCAGAGGTCGAGCTGGTTGAATATGAGACTGTGTAAGAAGAGATGTTTTAAAAAATAACAGAATTAGAGGACAGAGCACGTAGCAAAAACCTGAGATTTTCTGATGTACCAGAGAAGATGGGAGGAACAGACTGCATTCATTTTATAAAAGAACAAATAAGCAACTGGAATGGTATTTCACAGCAGGAGGAGTTAATTGAAAGGGCACATCGTGTGTACGCTCCATACCTGGGCATGAGAAAGCAGTCTAGGGTCTATATTACACCATCGAACGCTTAAAGCGAACGATGATTGCTCTACCCCATGTAAGCGAAAGCTTACAATGTCAAAACCTCAGAACAGCAACCCCCCCCCCCCCAGGAAAAACAATCGCTGTTACAAAAAAATAAATAAACTTTAAAACATTACATAAGGAGGGGGGAGCTTCACCCCTCCCCACTTAAATATATCAACTCCGAGATTGCATTACAGTGCCGAAAATGGCAAAGTAACGGAAGCGGCCAAGCAAATTCTTTCCCAGGGAAAGAATTCGCTTAAAAGCCGCTTCGCTATTTTGCCTTTTCGCTGTTTTATGTTCAGTCAAGATGCATTCGACAGAATGCATCTGCGATCATGCAATAGGAACACGCATTCTAGATCTTTAATAGTAAGGATGCAATCCTACCAGCAGAGGGAGTTGATTCTGACAAAACTGTGGGAGACCGTGTTTGTGGAAAATGATTTCTTGCTTTAGTGGAATAAATTTACCCTATGTAGTGTAATCGGAGAATGTTGAGAAGCAGGCATGAGATTCAAACTGCTGTACCCAGCTATTTTCAGAATATTCTTTGCTGAAGGGACAAAACCATCTTTTGATGCAAAATATGCTATGGAGGAAGTAAAATTTTGTCTAACAAAGTGAGGTGTGAAACAGGAGATCTGCGTCTTGTTCTGGTAATCGAGACTACAGAGAGACTATGCCAGTGAAACCGTTTCCAGTGTTTTAATGGAAAATTTTTCAGAGACAGAAAAAAGCACAAGAGTTGACTAGAAGAACAAAGTGTACATTGGAAGTGGAGCACAGACTGGATTTGGGAGATGGAGATAAATAGGAATCAAACCAGCAAGTTGGAAATAGACAAATGTGGAATTACAAAGCATTAATTATATTTGTGAAACATGACAGAACAAGAAAACATGTACTTAATGGACATTTTGGGCTTTGTTAAACTTGTAGGGGTCTGTAAGGCATATGCCCTATTTAATCTCGTTAATGTTTGAGGAACTTTTAGGAGAGGGGAAGAAAGAGGAGGGTGAGAGTTAACTTATAAGCAAGACAAAATTTCATTAACAGTAGTATTTTTGTAATGCATGATATAATCTGCATGCTGTAAAGTAGTTTTCTCTGTTATTTTCAAGTGTAATGGTGACTCAAAAGTGACTTTAATGTAAACGGATGCCCTTGTTTTGTTTTTTTTTTTTCCTTTCTTTCTCCTTGTTCAGTTTTAAGAAATGTAGGTACTGCTACATAAAAGGAAGAGAGAAGTCTGGTCAAAAGAGTATGATAAAATAAAGTGATGTGCTTTTTCATTCTTGCATAGGGGAATGACTGGATCAAGGCCCTTGGTTTGATCTAGTAACAAATTTTAAGGCAAAGTAAATAAAGAACAATGAATGTAGTAAAGTTTTCCTCTAACAAATACAGAGCTGCTTCTGCAAGCATTTATCTGGTGGTTCTCATGTTCCTGTGGAGACATTCTGATACAGAGCAATACAAAAGTACAGTTGTGTAAAATCATACCATAATGGTAGATGTCCTTGCCTTCCCTGCTGCAGTATTTGAAACCTTCAGGATTCCTTGCCATGGAAGCATGTAGTCCGGCCAGTATACCAAAGACTTCCTATTGCATTTAAAAAGTACGTCTGAATGTCACTCAGAAGCTTCTTGTGTACTGTAGGGCATAAATGTCACTCAGAAGCTCCTTGTGTACTGTAAGGCATAAGTGACATTCAGGCTTACCATAAATGGAACTGATTGCCCCAGTAGGAACACAGTTCAATGAACCCAATAAGTAAGCTGTACATCCAGGAAGAAAAGGATTAGGAGGGAGGGTGTGAATACTGCAGCAGTGAAGGCAAGGACCTCTACCGTTATGTTGATTTTGCACAACTGTACTCTGTCCTTACATTCACTGCTGCAGTAGTTATATCCTTTGGAGAGTGCTAAAGCTTGAGGAAACGTGGGAGGGGGAAGGAGAAGAGTCCCCTAAGAAGTCATGGAGAATGGCACTATCAAAACCAGCCCTAGCTCTAGAGATTCCATCCAAGTTGTAGTGTTAGTAAATGTATGCACAGAAGACCAGGTAGCTGCTTCAAGAATAGAATTGGTATGTAAACCCTTGAAAAAAGCACCAGAAGAAGCCACCGCTCCAGTAGAATGAGCCTTGACTGAAGAAGGGCTCTTGCCATGGAATGTGTAATAAAAGGAAATGGCCTTAGAAATCCAAGAAGAAATAGTTTGCATGGATACAGCTAGACCCAAAGATTTAGAATGAAAAGAAACCAAACATCTCAGATTTACGAATAGCCTTACTTTGATCCAAATAAATTCTGAGTTGCCTATGCACATCGAAAGTATGCAGCACCCTCTCGCTGTCAGACTACGGAGAGGGGAAAAAAGGCAGATTAATAGACTGATTTAAGGTAAAACTCATTAAACACCTTAGGCATAAAGGAGGGATTAGTGTGCAAGGACACTGTCCTCATGAAAATTTTAAAAAAGGACAAACCATAAGGGCCTGCAACTTGGACAAAAGTCTGGCAGAAGTAAGATTTAACAGAGCAATCTTCCAAGAATGATGTTTCAAGGAAGCCGAAACAGCAGGTTTAAAAGGAGCCGGAGTCAACTTCTCCAAAACAAAATTAAGATCCCAGTGAGGCCAAATAGGCTTCCTGGGAGGCCTAATATTAAGGATGCCTTTTGAGAAATTGTTTAACTTCGCATCTAGAGGCTAAAGGAGGCGATAAAGGCAGACAAGCAGAGACTGATAAGTTGGCTTGATAGAAGAATAGGCCAAACTAGCATTGAGCAACTTGCACAAATAAGAGAACCAAAGGAACATCCACAGAAAGTAGGTTCAGATTATGAGGCGGACACCAAATAGAAAATGTCTTCCATTTGGATAAGTAAAATTTCGTAGTAGGTTTCTTGGCCTCCTTCAGGACTTGCAGCACATCCTCAGGACTTTGATCCCTCATAAAGACACCTTTTCTCTATCACCCACAAGTTCAGTTGAAGTGTGGACAGGTGGGGATGGATGAAAGATCTCTTGTGTGATGAGATCCACCCTGTGAGTTAACTTGCTTTGATTGGTCCTGGCTAGACATAGTGCTATTGTGGCCAAAAGGGAGTCCCCAACAAGATTTTGGGAGCATCCTGATGAACGTAACTTTCAGAATGAGAGAAAGGGGAGGGAATGTATAAAGAAAGATCCCCTTCCCATAGAATGAGAGGGTATCCACCTTCTACACCAGAGGACCTGGGACTCTGGCACAAAACAGAAGTCTGTTCAGAGGGGAAGCTGAAAGATCCACTTGAGGAGTACTCCACTGTTGAATAATGTCCAAAAATGCATTCCTGTGAAGCATCCATGCATGGGAATGAGTTAAGAGCCTGCTCAGATTGTCTGCCATAATGTTCTGACTGGAAGGATATAAACCTCCTGAAGAGTTACTTGATACTTGACAGCAAGATCCCATACCAGAAGTGCCAATTGGCAAAGAAGGTAGGCGGTCATTCCTCCTCGTTTGTTGATATACCGCATCACTGTGGTATTGTCTATGACGACCTGGAGAGGCCCTGGAGATGAGGATGAAAGGCCTGAAGGGCCAAAAGAAGAGCTCCATCTCCTTGATGTTGAGCTTCCTGTGGTGATCACACACTATCTGCACTTTAGGGAGCCAAAAGTCATCCCCTCAATCCCATGTCTGAAGTATCTGAACAATTCCTGAGGGGGAAGAGGGGGAATGAAAAGGGATCCCTGGGTTTAGAGAAGGCTGCCAAATCCACCATTGACGTTTTCAGCGGAGACTAGCAAGAAGAGGAACTACATTGTTTAGAGTATGTGCATGTTGAAGCCACACTGACTTCAGAAACCACTGAAACCTTCTCATGTGAAGTTTGGATGCCATGAAACCCAGAACTATCAGAGCTTATGTGGTGGTAATGGAAACCAGAGAAAGAAGAGTGTGAAAGAAAATGAGTAAATGCCTTTGGAGGGGGGAGGGATGCTGTCGTAGGCACAGACAGAATCCTGCAATCCAGAAAAACATCTTTCTGAAGAGTCAGAAGACTTTTTGTGAAACTTTATTGTGAACCACAGGCTCTGAAGAAGGGAAATGGCAAAATGAAGATTTTGCAAGAGTCTCTGGAGAGGACGCCTGAATCAACAGATCATTAAAGTAAGGAAAAATTTGGATCCGTCCATCTGTGTAAAGCAATCATCGGAGCAAGGCATTTGGTTTTCTACCTTTGGGGCAGTAGAAAGGCTAAAGGGCAAAGCAGAGAACTGAATGCCAGGAAGAAAATAACGTAAAAACTTCTTGAAAAGAGGATGGATTGGAATACAGAGAGAAGCATCCTTGAGATCCAGAGAACCCATATAGACCTGAGGGTGCAGTAGAGGAAACAGAATCTTAAGAGACAGTATCTGAAAGGAAGGAACTTTAAAAAAAAAAAAAAAAAAAAAAAGTTTAAATGAGAGGTCCAGAATAAGTCTACAAGCTCTCTCTTTTCTTGGCATTAGAAGCAGCCTGGTGTAGAACCCTTAAGCCCTTTGGGACAGTGGCACCTATTGAATAGTACCCCGAGTCAAGACAGTTTGAAAACCCTCTGGGGAAAAAGAGAAGCTGTTTTTGAGGAGGTTGAGGAATGCTCATAAAAGAAAAGCAGGATTTTCACACCATGAGGTAATCCTGACTGATCGACAGAATCCAAGAATCTTGAGTGATCTAAAGCAAAGCAGGAAGAGAAAAAGGAAGGCAAATAGGGGAATGCGGCTGCGAGGAGACTGATAATCATACAGCACCTGGTTTGTCCGGAAAGGAAGGCTTCGGAAAATCCTGAAAACTGAGTAGCCTTTGCAGGAGGAGCCCGCTTACCACTCTTGCCTCTAGTAGAAGGGTGTGAATGTCTACAAACAAAGTCTGGGTTGGTGGGATAGTTCTTCTGAAATTTAGGCACAGGAAAAACAAAATAATGTTTAAGCCCCTGTAAAGCCTTACCCTTATCCTGAAGGGACTTAAACCAGCAGCAGCTTCCCCAAACAAAAATTTAGAATCTAAGGGAGCATCTGTCAACTTAGCTTTAATATCAAGAAGAGCTGGAGCTCAAGGCAAAAATATCCCCAAACAGCTGCCCTAGAAGAGGCATCTGCTGCATCCATAACCACATTTAAGAGAATGACTAATGACTTGAGAGGAAGTCCCTAGCAAGGAAAGAACAGAAGTTTTACCCTCAGACTCTGGGAGGGGGGTGGATCTGAAATAAGTTGACAGGCCTAAGAATGTAAGAGCCAACACATAACTAGACATATGGGTAACAGAAGTGTAAACCTTCTTACCCAGCCATTTTATAGTTCTGTCTTTGTCAGAAAGCAGTAACTTGGGAGAAGGAAGCAAATGATGCTTCTTATCAGAGGCTAGAGAGACCACAGAAGGGTCAGGAGCAGGACACCTATACAAAGTTTTATAGTGTGCCTGAGGATTTCGATCAGGCTTCTTTGGAGCAGTGGATAAAGAATCAGGAGCAGGAGGCATTGGAAAAAAACATCCAACAAAGCAGACAAAACAGGAGGAATAGCTGCCGGTTTAGAAGAATCCAACTGTAGCAACTCATAGTACCTCCTATGGATATCAGGGGTCCTGAGCACGATTCCACTTTAAAAAAAAAAAAATCCGAGTGTATCCCCAAAGGAAATTTCCTCAAAAGGAGCATCAGGAATAGTAATGGATTCCTCCCATGATCTGTAGTCTGAAGGAGAAGGGATTTGAGTAGAATAAGTAAGTCTGGGATTTGTCATCAGAATCTGACTCTGTCTCAGAAGGATCCTGAAGACTCAGACCCAGTACAGCAGTTGAAACTTCTTCCCCGAATAAAGTCTGGGGAACTCCCCTTGGAAAAAATCATCCGTGGTTTCTCCTGAACATCCGAGACTGAAGCCTACAAAGCCTCATTGGACATAGTGCCGGTCAGAACCTCACTGGCCTCCATCATGGTAGGGGCAAAAGAATCTGACAACACAGCCAGGCGAGCCTTTGGGTTTGTAAAAACTTCAGGAGAAATACCTGGCAGAGGGTAGAGAAAGGAAGATTCCAGTCACACCACCTTCTTCCCCAAGTGTGGGATATTCCATCCATTGTAGCAAGAAGCCCATGATGTTGGCTCTCAAAATGCAAGGAAAGGGAAGAAAGTCTACTGCAAAAGGTTTTCAGAATGAATGCCTAGCAAATAGAACAAGATGCATGTCATGAAACACTCCTAGACAAAAATGCTTATTGTGATGGTCTTTATGAGGAATTTGTCTCCCACACTGGCATTTACCCTTAATGGATGACATTAACCCCAAGGAGCACAAAAAAAAAAAAGAAAAAACGAGAAACAAAACTGCGCACTAATTCAGCACAACAAACAGGCGTTAGTAATCACTGGAGAATTAAAATGCATTCAACTGGCAAAACTGACACAGATAAACAGACCAGTGAAACAAATGCATTCGGACTGATGGCAAAGAAATTCTGTTTATGGTAAGCTGGACCGTCCCCTTTATGCCCTATGGTACAGAAGGAGTGTTTGAGTAATATTCAGACATTCCTTTTAAATACAACAGGAAGTTTTTTGGTACACTGGCCAGAGGGATGATTTTCATGGCGGGGAATCCCAAAGGTTATGAATACTGCAGCAGTGAATGTAAGGACATCATAATACTATCTTACAATGTCTGAGAGAGCATTTGCTGAAAGCATTCAAAGTGTTTTGCTAGTCTAGGTGAGCAGTAAAGGTACGACCAAACCAGACGGCACTTAGTAGAAACACAGGCTGTACCTTGAGTCTTGGCATGGGTAATATTCTATTTATGTTAACAAATCTGAGTGTGGCTGTCAGTTTGGGACAAATGTTCCTATTAGGAGGGTGAAACTTCAATATTTGAAGATGTACTTTTGTGTTTGCATTGAGTTAATAGGTTTTTAGGGTAGATGGATGGACAGGAGGTGAGTCCTAGCTTGAAAGTCTGGCATGATTAGTTAGATATGGTTTAGCCCTATACAGAGCACCAAGTTTTATGTGGACTTTGATTGTTAATGCAATATGCCGGTCAAACTTCAGGCTTCTATCTAGGATAACAGAGAAGTTTTGGGTTCAATTATTGTGCCCTTGGAGTGAGAAATGGAGAGAGTTGCTTGTTTGCTTCTTCTGGAGGAATTGGAAAAGACCATAGGTTTGGTTTTGTTAGACCAGCAACTCATTTTAAATCCTAAGTATTTTTCAGTGCTATGAAGGGCAATCTGAGTTTTATCTTTGTTTATTCAAGGTGGGGATGAAGCAGAATAAGGAAGCATCATCTGCATATTGAATGATTGAGGCAGGCTTGGCTGCAGAACAAAGATCATTAGTAAAAAGTAGTGGACCCATAATAGACCCTTGTGGTGGGACACCAACAGTAAATGGGTAGAAGGGGCAAAGTTTATTATCCTATAAGGTGGCTTGTTTATGGTTATAGAGAACTATAAAGCCAGCATAAGGTTTCAGTGCTGAAATTGAGAAGCAAGTTTGTTGAGAAGTATTTAATGGGATACAGTGTCAAGAAAGGTGGCAGCGACCAGGTGTTTTTTGAGGTGATTTACAGTATTGGTAAAACTTTTATAAGAGCCGTGTTAGTACTATATTTGGGGTGAAAGCCATGCTGAGTATTAGTCGGTTATTCTTCAAGAGGTAGTTTAATGTCTGTTTCTGTAAACCTTTTTCTAAGATTTTGGCTAGTGGTGAAAGAATGGCTATAGGTCTGTAGTTGGAAAGGTCCGTGGAGGAGCCTCCTTTGTGAAGGGGTATGAAATGGGATATCTTCCAAAGAAGAGGAACATGCTGTTCAGGGAGACAGCAGTTAATTTAGTGTAGATATAGGGTAAGATGTAGCAGCAAGTTTTAGAAATTCACCTGGTAACCGATCTGCAGCAAGAGTACAGGGTTTTAATTTACTAAGGAGATTTTGTATATAACTAGGTTGGATTGGTTTAAGAGAGAAAAGAAGAGTGTTGAGGTCAGTGGGGGCTATGGAAAGTGTACTATTGGCTGTATTAAGTAATGAGGCAATAGAGGTGATAAGGTTGGTATTGAATTGAGTAGCTATACAGTCTGTAGGGCAGTTAGTTGTTTGGGATGGAGTGGTAGGTTTTCTGGGGTTGAGGAGGAGGTGGATTGTTTGCCAGAATCTTTGGGGGTTATTTTGGTATTTCAGTTGGCATTTTTGAAAGTAAGTCTCGTGGTTTTTTTTTTTTGTTTGTTTTTTTTTTGTTGTTTTTTGTTTTGTTTTATTTGCTTTTTTGCTTGATTTCTGAGCTGTGGGTAGGAGGCATAATTGAGTTTGTTTTTTGTGAGAGAGTCCAGGCTTTGTCCCTCTTAAGTAGAAGATAGTTTTAGATAAATAGGTAAGTTTGGATTTAGTGCGACTTTTCCTGATTGGAGCAAGGTTAAGTACTTGCAGGAAAGCATTATTGAAGTACTGTACTGAGCGATCCAGTTGTAGGGTTTTTAGAGGTGACCAATCATATTCTTGTAAGTGTGTTGAATATAGAGGGGGGTAAATGTTTGTTGCAGACATAGCAAAATACAACATTATTGGTAATATTTGTACGTTTTTTGATGAGATAAGTTGGGTAGTGGTCACTTAGAGAATCCGGGAGACAACCAGTATCATAATTATTTATTCTTGGATTTGTTTAAGATCCAGTCAAAGAATGCCTATTGGTGACCTTGTCAATGCGTGTAGGTTTAGAAATATTTTGGGTAAAGGCATATAGGTTTATAGAGTCAATGGGAGAGTTAAAGGAACAGATAAGCCAGTCAAGGTTAAAATCACCAAGTATAATAGTTTCTTAAAAAGTTGGAGGGCCCAGTCTAGGGGGTTTTCAATATGTGTGAGGTTGTTTGCAGGGGGGAGATAGATGGCTATTATGCTAATGGACTTTTGGGTGTTGATATGTAGAAGTGTTAAAATTTCAATTTCAGCTGTAGCGTGGTGAGGTGAAGTGTTGAGTTGTACTAACTGGAGAGGTGGTCTTTAAACATAGTACTGCCACCACCATGTTTGGATAGTCCATCCTTTCTGAAGAGACTATAACCAGCAGGAAGGAATTCCTTAGTTTTACATGTGGCTTGAGCCAGGTTTCAGTAATTATGGCTATATCTGAGAAGTATAGGGCAGTGTCAACATGGAACTCATGAACTTTAAGGAGGCTTATAAGATTAAAATGTATTACAAGTAGGTCAGTGATGCATCCTTTTAGTGGTGGGAGGTGTTGGTAATTGTGTCAAGGGGATGTAGAGGGTTTGAGAGAGTGGGGTGCAAGAGGCCTGGGTTTGGGTGCGTGTTTAACTGGAGTTTAATGAGGTTGAGGCAGTGGAGTGTGAGGGATTTTAGTTTTGGAGAAGTTTATGCTGTTCATAAAAGGAATAGGAAGAGCTATGGGTGTGAAATTATTTAAGAGAAACTTAGTGAAGTGGAAGAGCTATGGGTGTGAAATTATTTAAGAGAAGCTATGGGTGTGAAATTATTTAAGAGAAACTTAGTGAAGTGGAAGTGTTAAACAGGTGTGGGGAGATGTGAACAGTCTCTAATATTGTGATGGTTCAACATAGTGGGTAGAGTGGGGAGTGGTAGATTATAAGATAATAGGAGTGGTAGGGAGGTAGTGTGCAGAGGTAGTAACAAAGGTAATATGTATATGATTGATTTTATTAGAGTCATGGTTAATGATACCAATGGCGGAAGAAGGATTGAGTTGGTAGGGAAGGAAGTATGTTGGAGGGTAATATGCAAGGTGTAATATAAGAAGTTTAATATGGGAAGGGGGAGAAAGGTAAGTTGGTGTTATAGAGAGGAGTTGAGCAGGTTATAAGAAAGTGGAGGTAGGGAATATAGTAAAAGATGAGAGATGGCCAAGTAGGCTGGAGAGAGGAGTGTAAGTAGAGGTATATAAGAAGTGAAGAGAGTAGTTGTGTTTGTATGAGAAGAGGAGGGAGGTACTGAGCAGGGATTTGTTAGGGGTGATGTCATGAAGGGAGTGGTTATGTGTAAATTAAGTGAAGGCAGGGGTGGGTGGGAATGGGGGTAGGATAGGGGTGAGCCAGAGTGTAACAGGACACTAACTGCAGAGAAGAGGAAGTTGAAACTGCAATCAGTGAATGCATGTATTGAAGGGGAAGAGCTGAAAAAGGTAAGTATGTTGGAGGCAGAATCCTGATTGGATGTCTGTGGTAGGGAGTTAAGCAAAGGTTGTCTTAAGGTGAGAAAGACTCACTGGGGGGGGTGGATAAAACACTAGCTTGAAATGCAAGAGGGTCAGGGAAATGGGGGCTGTAGCACAGAGAGACTACGGAAGGTAGATGGAATATATTTATAAGGGCAGAGAGAGAGACAGGTTGGGGAGGTCTGTGGACCAATATAGTATAAAGGTAGTGCCAGGTTGGGGAGGTCTGTGGACCAATATAGTATGAAAGTAGATGAAAGGGTTAAAAACTGAGGTATATGGGCTGCTGGCATCCTTTACCTTGAATAAGTATCCCACCAAGATGGTGTCAAGCACATAGTAAATTATACAATAACCAGGTGACCGCAATGAACATGTACTTTTGCTGGTAGCTTTGAATGTGCAAGTAAAACACTCTACAAAGACCCAAGACGTAGCTGATTTGAAAAGTGACTTCTGGATTCAAAGGACAGAATGAAGCCAAGGGGAGGAGGTTGTAAGGGCTAGAAGACAAAAAACGAAAAGTCCGAGAATGGGGACAGAGAGGGCTATCCAGTTAAACTCGACACAGGTCTGAATACAGAATTGAGCACAGTATGATGAGCAAAATACCCTTAAGCTAAACATGGTTTAAAAACCATGATTAAGTATGATAATGCAGTGTGTACTGTTCAGTCTGTAACAAGGCACAGGTGTGTCTAAAATAAGATACAAATGGTGATGTTTAACCAATCCACAGGAAAATCCTCAGGAATAGATGGTATTCCTGTGAAATTTGGAAGCTAGGGAAAAACTGATAAAGATCTGGAAAGTTTTGTTTAGCAGTATTTTAAGAGGTGGAGAAGCACCAACATCCTAGAAGAAACTGGTAGTGGCTGTAATACCTAAAGAGGCTAAAGACCCATCAGATCCAGCGTCCTACAGAACCATTTCACCCTAAACCATGATTATGAAGCATTTTTCTATGATGGATAAAAGAATGGCAAAGTTGATGCCAAACTTGATAGATATGAATCACTGTTTTTTTGGCTGGCAGGCAAACATTTGACAACATTAACACAACATTGATTATCCAGAGAGAAGCAGAATGTAAGAAAATATTGCTGTTTGGTGGGTCTTAATGCAGAGAAAGCATCTGAGTAAGATGGGAGTTTGAGCAGGACAAGCATCTGAGTAAGATGGGAGTTTGAGCAGGGCAATCTCAATTTTAGCGGGGAATACAAATACTAAGGTTGATTTAGGAGGATGCAATAGGGATCAGAGGTGAAAAGTTAGTGGGTGGGTTCCTATCTGATAATTTCTGTTTTGAGCAGAAGAACCAGGCAGGGGTGTCTTCTTTCCCCTTTGTTTGTTGGCAAAGAAAATAAGGGATACAATTGGTATGGTAGTCAAAAGCTGGCTCTGTTTGCAGATGGTATCATTTTTATACCTAATTAAAAAAAGGCAGAAAATGACATTTTAGTGTTGTGGCACACTTTTCAGGCAGTTTCAAATCTCTGTGGGATACACAATTAATGAAACTAAAACAAAGGCAATAGCTGTAAATTATGTACCCATACACTAACTGGTTCAGCAATATCCAAATTTACGGGGATGTGATAAAATGAACTTAAGATTGTGGGTTAAAAAGGATTTTGGTGTGGCAGTTTAAGGATATGTGAGAAGAGACTAAACAAAAGAACGCAAAAACTGAGAAATTGGAAGTTTTTTTATGCATATGGATAGCAAGATACATGCAGTGGAAATGTTTAGTCCCTTTAGTTTTGTACACGGCTAAGGCATATTTATCACCCAGTGGATAAGTTGTGGATAGCAGTTAATAAAACGCTGAATGTTTTTATCTGGGAGGGGAAGGTCGGCAAAAGTCAAATGGGATAAGCTGATTCTTTCAATAGAACAAGACTGTTTGGGATTACCCAATTTGAAGCAGTATTTTAGAGCTACATAGTTAAGGTTCTTATGCACAACATAAGCAGAAACCTATAATTCAAAGTGGAAAGTGATGATGAAACCGGGGAAGCTCAAGAAAGGAGAGACTGGGATTTTGGATGCAGATCCTTAAGGAGATTAACAATAACCATACAGAATGTTCTATTCATAAAGTAGCAGAAAGTATTCTAAGAACCAAGCCAACATGGGAGTGGAGAAAGGAGATTTTGCTGATAGACATGACTGCAATTAGGGATACAGACAATAGGCAAGAGGGGTCTGGAATTGGAGAAAACTGGGAAAAGAACCAAAGTATTGGGAGCAAATAATTTGAGAGGGAAAAGTAATGGAATGGGAGGCAGCCAAGAATTTACTTGGACCCACAGTCTAGAGTGCCTTCCCTATCAAGGACTGATGTGCGAGTATAGGTAAAGAGAGAGAAATAGGGCATTCCTAAGTGAAAGAACAGCATTGGTAGTTTTTAGTAGAATCTAGAACAGAAGCTGCTGTTAAAAGAATAATTGGTAGAGCATATAAAATATTGCATGATAACTATAAGAATCTGAGGAGGTTCGAAAGGATTGAGAAGAGAGATTGGATAAGCAATTCAAAGAAACACTTGGGGAAATATTTAGGTCTCTGAGATATACACCAAAGTCTAGAAGATTTTAGATCTTTGCTTGGAAGTGTTTACGTAAGTTTTTGGAAGTGTTTACATAAGTATTTCTGTACCCCAAGGAGACTCCAAAGAATTTTTCCTCAGGCACAAATGTTGGTGTGATGTGGAAGAAAGCAGTACTTGGTTAACACATTTTTTGGGAGTATAATGAGCTGGCAGACTTTAAAAATTCTATGCCGACTGTCACAGATGCTAGGTGAGCAAACTGTTGTAAACTAAGGAAATTTATTTTTTTGAGCTACGATACAGAATCTGAATTGCCTAGACATAGTAAGGCCTTGCCAAGTCTAATTATGGTGGCTGCCAAAAAAGCAGTAACTAGAAAATGGAACTGAATGCCTAAACCAATTGTACTAGAAGTAGTGGAATATAGTAAGGGAGAACTGGAATTGGGATAATTAGAAACGGGTAGGAACAAATTGCATATTAAAAAATGTGAAATGTGGGAATAATATGTGAATAATATGTGCAGATAAGGAATAAGGTTTAAAAGAAGACAGGATTTGAATGAGCTATGTAATGTTTGACCATGACTGGATAGATTAAGTGATGTATAATGCTTGCAACTAAAATTATGTCATTATGGTTTGTTTTCATTTATATAAAATGTATGATTGTCTATGTAATACACAATGTAATAAAGACATTTCCTTAAAAAAATATGCTTACAACCACCTTTCCATAGCTATCTGCTTCAGGAAATATCTAAGGTTCTCTGAGTCACATCATCAGTTGTCTGCATTACCCTATGGTTGATCTATAGCTGCAGGGTAATCACAAAATGTCTAGCCCCACTCACTCGCAGCTTGTTGCAGACTAGCATTAACATCTTTACTTATTTATATAACTGCTTATTTTTGCAAAGTTTTTATCCAGATTTCAAGAGGCATTGGCTTTCTTTGCGACCCTCGATCAGACTGGGTTTCTAGATAAGTATTGCAAAACCATCCTTGAGTCCATCTCACAGGATTGTTTCTGGGATGGCTGATAGATTCTTCTCTTCAAATGGCATTTTTAACACAACACAAGGTGGATCTTTATCTAGATTTTTATAGGTTCATAGGTTTTCTTGAACTTCTCCAGTTAGTCTCTGATTTTTGCAAGAAAATTTATTTGGATCCAAGGGATGTTCTTCGTGTTTCACTGTTGCAGTCATTACATTTGGGTAATCTGCTTGCAGGTTGCCCTCAGTCAGCCTGATTAACAAAGTCTTGGCTCCTGTGTCGGTTGCTGTCCCTTCTATGATGTCAGGTAGTCAGAAGTATAAAACATGCAACCAACGTCATTACATCAGTCTTTCTTGCCGTGTGGTGTCCGAAGCAGAAGCAGATTGCAAATGCTGGTCTGCAGACTCCTGAAATTTTCATTTTCGAGTTTCAGGACCGAAATCTTCAACTTAAAGCTAAGAACCCCGTTAGGGAACTTTTTCTTGCTCCTTACCGATGTCAGTAAAAGTTAATAATTGCATTACTTGTGGAAAGCAAATACCTCAAAGATTTTCATTCGTACTGTATTCCTTGCCTAGGCCCTGACCATGACGTACCTTGCTGTCGGTTTTGTGCTTTATTTAATCAGCGCACTATCCGTCGTCTGTATATTTTTGCCTCTAAATATTTCGGTTCTCTGTTTAATTATCCAGAAATGTCGTCGGGTAGCCATCCGACTACCGGGATTCCAAAATAACACAAAGATAAAGACAGAGACATGCTGCCGAGGTCCAAAACTGCCGACGATACTTCTCCTAAGCCAGTCGCCAGTTCGCTGGTACTCAGTGAGGCGCTTTCGCAGACCCTGATACCCGCTACTTCTGATTCGCAGGCCTCTGCTGAGACCCATTCAGAGTCCGGTATGCCGCGAGATACTTCAACTCCGGAACCTGCGGATGTCTCTACCTTGGATGGGTCCTGAGCCGCTGTGCAGGCACCGTCTTCTGAGGGTGTATTCAGGCCTACAGACTTGCATATTAAATCGACACCTCCTTTATTACTAAGGCCTAAATCTCGATCCAGGTCTAAAAAACTAATGCTCAGGCCCCTATGCCTAAAAAACAAATGATTAAAATGGCTGAATATCTAATAACTCTAATCAGGGGTAGTCAACCCCTTCCCTCCAAGAGGCCTAGGGATGAGCTTCATTATGAATCTTCTGATCAGGATACTGTTTCTTCTGATGACCTGGATTTTGTCCATACCTACTTATGAGGATTCTGATGCAGAGGATTCTATTCCCTCTGCTTCCCCTCCTGAGGATTTTTCTAATGGGGAAACTTTACATACTTTAAGGGAGCATTTCCACTGGGAAAACCAGGAATTTTCTGATTCAAAAAAGAGGCTTAGGGATTTCCTTCTACCTCAGCATAGGCCTTTGGCTGTACCTCCTGTACCAGACATTGTTGATGTGTTCTCGAAATCTAGTTTTGCCCCTGATTCCCTGTCTCTTGCTCCTTGTAAACCTGACAGATACTACAGGGTTCCCGAGACCCACAAGTTCCTTTTAAAAAATCCTGTTGCAGATCCAGAGACTATTTCTCAGGGGCCCAAGGGCATTAAGGCTTCTGCTGCTAAAAATCCTACCCCTTCTGATAGAGACTCCAGGGCGCTGGATAGATGGGGTAAAAAGGTTTATACTTCTGCAACCTTGGCGATCAGAGATTTAAACTGCCAATTTCATATGTTAAAATATCAACAACATGTTATTGGGCTGCTTAAACAGAAAATTATGTTGATTCCTGACTGTGGAAAATAAAGAATGTTCTTCGTCTCGCATTGCTGCAGTCATAACCTGTGGGTAGTCCGCTGTCCTCGGTCGGCCCGAATACCAAATTGTTAGGCTGGCGTCGGTCATAGTCGCTCAGATCTGACGTCAGTACGCAGTGGTACTAAAGCGCATGACCGACGCCATATCCTCAGTCTTTCTTGCCGCATGGTCCGAAGCAGAAGCAGCGTTTGCAAGTGCCGTTCGGCGTCCTGAAATTTTCGTATTCTGAGTTTCAGACCGAAGACCAAGTTGGGCTAAGTACCCCGTTGGGGAATATTTTTGTCTTTTCTTGCCTCAGTTAAATCCGGATGTCAGAAAAAGTTAATAATTGTATTTCTTGTGGGAAACAGATACCTCATAGGGACTACCACTCTCTCTGTATTCCTTGCTTGGGGCCTGAGCACGACATAGTCGGGTGTCGCTTTTGCGCTAGATTTAATAAGCGCACCATTAAACGCAGGTTAGATTGTGCTAGACTTGTTTTTGGTAAGCGGTGCAACTACAACATGCCGTCGGATCCTCCGACGCCCGCTACCGTTAAGAAGCGAAAAGAGAAATCGTTAAAGTCTAAGCAGGATGAGTCGTCCGTTGCGGACGCCGGTTCTTTGGAAACTACGGTGGAATCTGTGGATCCAGCCAAGGTTTCAGCTGAGTCTCAGGGGG
This sequence comes from Protopterus annectens, assembly GCF_019279795.1. Classification (NCBI taxonomy): domain Eukaryota; kingdom Metazoa; phylum Chordata; order Ceratodontiformes; family Protopteridae; genus Protopterus; species Protopterus annectens. The sequence goes on along the minus strand of NC_056741.1, from coordinate 1,448,541,513 downwards.
AGCCTTTAATATTACAGGAATTGGCTTCTCAGGAGTCAGGTCAGGCCGAGGGGGCCTCTCAAGTTTCTGTAGTTCCTTCTTTACATAAGGTTGTTAGGCCTTCTACTTCTGTCACTAAAGCCCCTTCTAAAGCTAGGCCTGGTCTTTCTGGCACAGGCGTCAGCCCTAGTTCTGCAGGCTCTGTTCCTAAAAAACATATGCTGAAAATGGCAGAGGATTTGATTACTTTAATCAGAGGTTCTATGCCCCCTCCAGATAAGAGGCCTAGGGTAGAGACAGAGGTGGAGGGTTTTGAGCATTCCTCAGATTACTCTGAGTCTTCAGCTGAGGACATTCAGAATTTTCCTCCCTATTCTGATTCGGATGCAGAGGACTCCTGTCCTTCTGCTTCTCCTCCAGAGGATTTTTCTTTTTCTGAAACCCTGCATTCAATGAGGGAGCATTTTAAGTGGGAAGGTCAGGATTTCTCCGATTCTCGTAAGAGGCTTAGGGAATTTTTGTTTTTACCACAGCGTAGGCCCTTGGCCATTCCCCCTGTTTTGGATGTTGTTCAGGATGTTTTTTCTGAGGCTTCCCTTAATCCTGATTCTTTACCTCTGGCCCCTGTCAAGCCAGACAGGTATTACAGAGTTCCAGAGGCTCATAAATATTTATATAAGAGTCCTAGAGCTGACCCAGAAACTATTAGCCAGGGACCAAAGGGTGTCAGGGCCTCTGTAGCAAAGAATCCAGTTCCTCTGGATAAAGATTCTAGAGCTTTGGATAGGTGGGGTAAAAAAGTGTATACCTCCTCCACACTAGCTATGAGGGCTTTGAATTGCCAGTTTCATATGCTGAAGTACCAGAATTTTCTGTTAAGTCAGTTGAAATCTAAGGTAGATGCTTTAGCTGAGGGTATAGAGTGTAAGGAATTGCAGGATTTAGTTCATGCCTCTGATCAGGTTGGTAAGCATTCCTTGCAGTGTGGCTTTGATGCTCTTCAGGCTTCTTCCAGGGTGGCTGCCACTGGTTCAGTTATTCGTAGGCATGCCTGGCTTAAGGATCAGAATTTGTCAGAGCATGTTAAAGCTCGAATTTTGGATGCTCCCCTCCAATCTGAAGTTCTTTTTGGTTCTCCTGTGGAGTCAGTTTTGAAGAAAATGGAAGACAAAGCTAAGTCCATGCAGACAGTTAAGGAATTTTTACAAGTGCAGCCCCCTAAGTTTAGCAGAAATTGGCCTGCAAAAGGATGGGCATATCCTTCTTCCGATTACCAGTCTAAGGGCAGATCTAGACGTGGTAGGGGCAGAGCTCATGCTTAGGGTTCTTTCAGACCTAAGACGTGGAGTTCTCCTGCACAATCTTCTGGTGAGGGCAGGGGTCAGCCTTTTCGTAAGCAGACCCAATGACCTGTATCTCCAGCTGCCAGATTCCTCCTGTCTGGCAGCTCCTCTAGGAGGAAAGTTGGCACTGTTCAAGCAAAATTGGCTTTTGGTCACCCAGGACAAATGGGTGTTGGACATTATAGATTGAGGCTACAAGTTTTATTTTCACACCTTGCCTCCTTTCAAAGGCATGCCGGACGTACCTCCTCAGCAAAGGCTGGAGGCTCACAAACAGATTTCTTTACTTTTAAAAATGGGGGCTATTCAGGTGGTACCTCCGTCAGAAGTAGGCCTAGGATTTTATTCTCGCCTGTTCCTTGTGCCAAAGAAGGGGAACACTTGGAGGCCAATTCTGGATTTGTCTATTCTCAACACATACCTAGACATCCCAAAATTCAAGATGTTAACTTTACAGCAACTTCTGCCTCTGCTAGGCAAAGATCACTGGATGGTAACTCTGGATCTCACATTCCTATCAGGCCCAGTTGCAGGAGGTTCCTGCGTTTTCGGGCTGGTATTTTTCATTATCAGTTCTCTGCATTGTCCTTTGGCTTATCTACTGCGCCCAGGGTGTTCACAAAGGTCCTGGCTCCTGTGATAGCCTTCTTAAGACTAAGAGGAATACAAATTTATCCTTATCTGGACGATTGCCTGATTCTTGCTCAAGACAGTCACGTTACTTCAGCATCTACAGTATGTAATGGCAGTGTTAAGGTGCCTAGGGTACTCTGTGAACGAAACAAAGTCCAGTCTAGTACCCTCTCAGGACATGTGCTTTCTGGGTGTGAGACTGAATACAGCCTCTCAGATGGCTTTTCTGACCCCGGACAAACAAAGAAATCTTCCCCTATACTTTCAACAATTATCCCTACTGTCCAGGCTGACTGCAAGGACAGTCCTTCAAGCCTTGGGGTTCATGGCATTTGTATTCTGGTACTTCCCAATGCCAAACTACATATGAGGAAGCTACAATGGTATCTCAAAAGTGTATGGACTCAACACTGCCACGATTTGGACACTGTCATTCAGATAATACCTTGCATCCAAAGGGAATTTTTGTGGTGGGCTCAGGAATGTCCCCTAAACAAGGGACTCTCTGTGACCCGACCAGAGGCGAGTCAGATCCTAACGACAGATGCCTTGGACATGGCTTGGGGAGCACATTTCAATGGGAGATGGGTTCAAGACACGTGGCCTCCCAGACTACAGCATTTGCATATCAACATGAAGGAGATGTTAGCAGTCCAATTTGCTCTGAGGGCTTTCAAGGATCTACTTCAACCGGGACAAGTGTTGATTCAAACAGACAACACAACAGTCATGTGGTACATCAACAAGCAGGGGGGAACCCATTCGTACCCTCTTTGCAGACAAGCTATGATTTTGTGGGAGACTGCTCTGAGTTTGTACCTCACTCTTCAAGCAAGGTTTCTGCCAGGAGCACAGAACTCCTTAGCAGATGTTTTGAGCAGGAAACTGGTGGACCCCCATGAGTGGAAATTGGATCCTCATGTATTTCAACAGTTGACAGTGTCTTGGGGAACTCCAGACATAGATCTGTTCGCGTCCCCACAAAATTTCCAACTGCCAAAATATTGCACAAAGATGTTTCACCCAGAAGCTTGGAAAGTGGATGCTCTATCTTTCAGTTGGAACAACCTTCACTTCTATGCCTTTCCTCCTCTGCCTCTTCTTCCCAAGGTGCTCTTGAAGGTCAGACAGGACAAGCCTTGCATGATCCTTATAGCTCCAGATTGGCCACGTCAGCACTGGTACCCTTTGCTGAGGAGTTTAGTTCGGGAGCCTCCTTGGCCTTTGCCATCAATTCCACACCTTTTGTCTCAGGCAAGCAATCATTTCCTCAATGTCAGGATACAGTCCCTGCGTCTGACAGCCTGGCATATTCTGTTTTAGACCCTGGAGGGTCGCAGCTTCCTCAGCAAGTTTTAAATGTCATTTTGGAAGCCAGGCGGCCTAGTACAAGAAAAGTTTATGCTGATAAATGGAGGAGATTTTTTCTTTGGAGCACAGCAAAGAGCTTTGATGTTTCACGCCCTAATTTGAGTGTCACTTTACAGTACCTTACAGACTTATTAGACAAGGGTTTGTCTTTCTCCTCCGTGAAAGTTCATGCTGCAGCCATTTCTGCTCACTATGACTGTGACCCACCATTATTTTCTCACCCTTTGTTTAAGCAATTTCTTAGAGGGGCAAAGAATATAAGACCCCCACGTAGAGCTCCTACTCCTTCCTGGGATCTCAATTTTGTGTTGAAAAAGCTGACTTTACCTCCTTTTGAACCTGCAGCTACATCTGAGTTGAAGTTTTTGTCCTGGAAGACTGCTTTTTTGTTGGCCATTACGTCTGCTAGGAGGGTATCTGAATTACAGGCTCTAATGGCAGTTGAACCCTTCCTAATATTTCATAAGGATAGGGTATCCTGTACTAACCCTACTTTTATGCCTAAAGTTGTTTCTGATGTGGCCTTGAACCAATCTATTCATTTGCCTACTTTTTATGCTGATCCCCAAAATAAAGGGGAAAAAATTTTGCACTCTTTGGATATTCACAGGCAGTTACGTTATTATTTGAGCAGAACTAAAGGGTTCAGGCAGTCTCAACAGTTATTCATTTCTTTTGCCTTGGGTTCTCAAGGAAAACCTGTTTCCAAGCAAACTATTTCTAAGTGGATTAGCCATTGTATTGCTTTTTGTTATTCTCATCATGGAAAGGAGGTTCCTGCTGGGATTAGACCTCATTCCACTAGGGCTACTGCCACTTCTACTGCTTTTTTAAGGGGAGTAGCTACTAAGGATATTTTGGAGGCAGCTACTTTGAGTTCAGTGCACGCTTTTACTAAACATTACCATCTCCCTCTTTATTCCAAATCTAGGGCTGGGTTTGCCACTGCAGTTTTGCAGGGCATGTTAGCAGCTCCTAGTGCTTTTTGATTTGGCCAACCTCCCTTACCTTTGCTTTGGGATTCTACCCACAGGTTATGACTGCAGCAATGTGAGACGAAGAACCTAGTACAGTTTTGTACCTACCATAAATGTAGATGTTCGAGGATCCACATTGCTGCAGTCCAATTTACCCTCCCTCCTTCCCCTCTGTAGTTTAGGGTTGCTGTGTTGCTTTTGGGGTGATTATTTTTTCTGTAATTTGTGGTTGGGTATTTTCTATGTTTGGCTATGGCCTTCCCTTTTTTAGGCCTTCTGACATCTGGGGCAAGAAAGACTGAGGATATGGCATCGGTCATGCGCTTTAGTACCACTGCGTACTGACGTCAGATCTGAGCGACTATGACCGACGCCAGCCTAACACTTTGGTATTCAGGCCGACCGAGGACAGCGGACTACCCACAGGTTATGACTGCAGCAATGTGGATCCTCGAACATCTACATTTATGGTAGGTACAAAACTGTACTTTTACAGGACTTAATGCATTCTGCTGAACAAGTTGGAAAACATACTTTTCAATGTGGTTTTGATTCTTTAGAGGCCTCTTGCAGGACTGCTGTTACTGGGTTGCAGGGCTGCTGTTACTGGGTCTGCGCTTAGAAGGCATGCTTGGCTTAAGGAGCAATCTTTGCCTGATCATGTTAAAGCTAAATTGTTGGATGCTCCTTTAAATCAGGACTGCCTGTTTGGCAACAAGGCTGAAGAAGTTCTTACAAAGATGGAAGATAAAGCTAAATCTATGCAAACTGTTTTTAAAAGTGCAACCTCCGAGATTTAGTAGGCACTGGCCTACTAAGGATTGGTCCTTTCCAGTCCCTTCCAGGTCCTCTCAAGCCAAACCCAGACACAGCAAAAACCCCAGGTTTCAGTCCCAGGGGACTCTCAGAACTAAGCAGTGGGGGGTGTCCACTTCCAAATCTGGAAGTAAGGCACCCCCCTATGGTAAACAATCTCAATGACTTCCTTTTGAAATTCCCAAGCACTTATCTTTTGACTGCTCCTTTGGGGGGGGGGGGGGGATTGCTCTTCATGCAAAGAACTGGGAACTCATAACCCAGGGCAGATGGGTTTTAAATATAGTGTCCCAGGGATACAGCTTTCATTTCCACACGTTGCCAACACCAAATGGGTGGCCAGACCTGCCCTCAAATTAGTGGGCAGAGTATCAAAAAGAAGTACTGTCCCTCTTAAGCATGGGGGCTATCCAACTGGTGCCAGAAGAGGAAAAGGGACAAGGTTTCTACTCCAGATTTTTCCTGGTACCCAGAAAAGACTAATCATGGCGTCCAATCCTGAACCTGTCTACTCTAAACACCTTTCTGGCGATTACAAAATTCAAGATGTTGACTCTTCACCAGTTACTTCCTGTGCTAGGCAAAGACGCCTGGTTGGCAACACTAGATTTAAAAGAAGCATATCTGCACATCCCAATCGGGGAATCTTGCAGAAGATATCTACGCTTCAAAGCAAGCTTACACGCATTATCAGTTCTCAGCACTGCCCTTTGGCTTGTCTACTGCACCCAGGGTAAGTGCCTGGCTCCAGCGGTTGCATTTTGCAGACAGAAGTATTGAAATATACCCATACCTGGATGATTGTCTAATTCAGGCAGAAAACCAGGGCATACTTTTAAATCATCTGCGTTTGTAAAAAGGGTTCTAACTTGTCTGGGGTACACCATAAATGAAAAATCACAACTGGTACCCTGTCAACAAATTACATTCCTGGGTGCAAGCTTGAATACAGCTGCCCAGAAGGCTTACCTCATGCTAGAAAAGCAAATTCATTTGGTAACCTACTTCAAACAAGTGGCCACAAAAACCCTGCTATCTGCAAGACAAATACTGCAAGCCTTGGGGTTCATGGCCTCATGCATTCTTTTAATTCCAGATGCAAGACTGCATATGAGGAAACTACAGTGGTATCTTAAAAGTCTATGGATTCAGCATTCTCACAACCTGGAAACAATGATTCCTATCATACCTTGCCTACGCCTGGAGTTCCTCTGGTGGGCAGAGGCCTGCCACCAAAACAAGGGACTACAATTCACACTTACCCCCTGCCGCCCAAACCCTAACTACAGATGCATCAGACTATGCATGGGGGGCTCACTTGGCAGGGAAGTGCATTCAGGGCAAATTGAACCCAAATCAAATGCACCTAAATATCAATCAAAAAGAAATGTTAGCTGTACAGAATGCTCTGACAGCCTTCAAAGACTACATTCTTCCAGGACAACTAATGATAAAGACGGGCAACACCACGGTTATGTGGTTCATAAACAAGCAGGGGAGTACACATTCCTACCCCCTTTGTAGACTAGCCATGGCATTGTGGAACACGGCCTTGAGCTACCAAGTGCACCTACAAGCTCAATTCCTGCCAAGAAAATTGAATACACTGGCAGACGGATTAATCAGAAACCTCCTGGATCCACACGAGTGGAAACTGGAACCAAGGATTTTCAACATGTCGACAAGCAAATGGGAGCCCAGACGTAGATCTATTTGCCTCCCCCCCAGAGCTACCAGTTGGGCAAGTTTTGCACAAGGACACTCCACAAACAAGCCTGGAAAGTGGATGCCCTGTCCTTCAGCTGGAAAAACCTGTGTCTACGCCTTCCCCCTGCTATCTCTGCTCTCCAAAGTTCTACTAAAAGTCAAACAGGACAAACCAAGGATGGTCTTGATTGCTCCAGACTGGCCATGCCAACGCTGGTACTTCCTCCTGCGCAGTGTGTCGCAGTTATCTCCATGGCAACTGCCTCAGACTCCTTCCCTGCTGTCTCAGCAGGAGAACCAAATTCTGCACCCTCCGCTTCCAACATTGAACCTTGCAGCCTGTATAATCACTTAAATTCACCCCTTTCATCCCTCAGCAAACTTGTGATGGATGTCATCTTAGAGGCAAGGAGACCTAGTACTAGCAAATCTTATACTGAAAAATGGAAAAGATTCTGTGCCTGGAACCATTCTAAAGGGATGAGCATAGTGGTGCCCAATTTACCTCCGATTTTGCAATACTTAACTGAGATGCTTCACAAGGGCCTGTCCTTTTCTTCCATTAAACTCCACGCCTCAGCCATTTTGGCTCGTAACACAGAGCCTCCACTCTTCTCAAACAATACCTCAGAGGGGCCAAAAACTTGACCACCCAGGAGAGCTCCAACCCCTGCCTGGGACCTTAACTTTGTATTGGAGAAACTCACTCTACCTCCTTTTGAGCAAGCTACTGCAGACTTAAAATGTCTTTCTTGGAAAACCGCTTTCCTTTTAACAATCACTTCAGCTAGAAGGATATCTGAATTACAGGCTCTTATGGCAGTGGAGCCTTTCATCATTTTTCATGTGGACAGGGTTTCACTCGGGACCAATCCATTCTTCATGCCCAAGGTGGTATCCAGTGTGGCTCTTAATCAGTCCATTCATTTGCCAACCTTCTTTCGCAATCCACAGAACAAAGGGGAATGGATTCTGCATTCCTTGGATGTGCACAGACAACTTGGATTTTATTTGGACAGGACTAAACCTCGAAGAAAATCAGAACTGCTGTTAGCATTTGCTGCAGGGGCAGAGGGGAAGGCTATTTCAAAACAAACCATTTCTAAATGGATAAGCCATTGCATTCATTTCTGCTATAAGCACCATCGAAAACCTATCCCCCAGGGGATCAGATCTCACTCCACCAGGGCTGCATCTACTTCTGCAGCTTTTCTCAGAGGTGTTCCTACCAGTGACATCTTAGAAGCTGCTACTTTGAGTTCTGTACATACTTTCACCAAGCATTATCATTTGCCAGTTTTCTCTAAATCCAGAGCTGGCTTTGCCACTACTGTCTTGCAGGGCCTTTATTGCTGGCGCTAAGGCTATATAAACTCCTCCTCCCAACCATAGCTTTGGGAATCTACCCAAATGTAATGACTGCAACAGTGAAACACAAAGAACATAGTACAGTTGTGTATACTTACCATAAATGTAGATGTTCGAGTGTATTCACTGTTGCAGTCCTAGTTACCCTCCCTCCAGCCCCCTAACTTTTGGCTATACCTCTACTTTCCTTTACTATGCTTAAAAGCCTTTTTGGTGTATTTGCTTTTTTGTTGGAGGTATATCATTGTGCTTTTATATTTGTTTCCCATTGGCGGCACCTGACATCTGGGACAAGAGAAGAAAAAAAACTGATGTAATGATGTCGGCTGCAAGTTTTATACCCCTGACGACCTGACATCATGGAAGAAGGGACAGCAACCGACGCAGAACCCAAGACTTTGTTGATCAGGCTGAGGGCAACCTGCAAGCAGATTACCCAAATGTAATGACTGCAACAGTGAATACACTCTAACATCAACATTTATGGTAAGCATACACAATTGTACTTTCATGGCTTCTGTGATTCTAATGATACGTCTAGCCAGATTACACATGCAAAAGATGCAGGGGGTTCTAAAAATATAGACCCAGAATTTGCATTCCCTGGAGTATCAAATTACAGTTTGGAGCTTTAAAAGAATTGCATTTGTTGAAACACATTTAACTAAACCCAGGTCTCCTCTCACATTTTCTCCTTGGACCCCAAACCAGTCAGCCACCGCAGACTCCTCCAATATTTCTTGGAACAGTTTTCTGGAGAGTTAGAAGTACAAGGCCTGTGGAATCTTTCAGGCAGACCAAAGTACATCAACTAACGGGATGTTGGCTGTGGTCTGTGCCTTGAAGCCTTTCCATTATCTTTGGTCTTCAGGATGTTTTCAGGTTATTATACAACGCATGATGTCATCTGTAAACAAGCATGGAGGTACAATGACTTACCCCTCATACAGGCTGGCAGTGATTGCTTGGGAATTGGCTTTTCATTATTCCTTAGTCCTCCAAGCATCTTGCTTTTCATCAGAGCAAAATATAGTGGCAGACGAGCCAAGTAGGACCAGGATAGACCCTCATGAATGGAAATGGAGTGAGTGGTCTTTAGAATTGATTGGGTAGTACATCAAATAGATCTGTTTTTCTCTTTTCAAAACAGGCAATGAAACATGTTTTGTTCTAGGACTCCTTCCAAGCAGGTTTGGAAAAAAGTTGAGTTTTTATTCCTGTGAAAGGGAATGATCATTTGCCATTTGCAGAGCAATTTTGAATCTTAAAGGTACTACAGAAATCCTTGTGGTGACCTTTTGGCCTATTACCATTGACGTCCTTACAGACTGGATAGTCTTACAGAAGACTGAGAGTTTGATGCATCCCAACTTCAATCCACTTCAACTGACTACCTGGATAATTCAATTTTAATACTTTTTTAGGCACCTTTTTTAGGCACTTATTTCACAAGGACTTGAGGCAGATACCAAAGGAAGCAAGAAAGCCTGTTACAAGAAAATCCTGTGTTTGGTAAGTGAAGGCTGGTTTCTAGTTTGTGCCTAATCAATAACTAGGGGCCCATTGGAGAGTTTATACTTCTGGTGCTCAGTTATTTGTGAACTGCTTTCCTTAGCCTTGCGTACTCATCTTGTGGCCATTTCAGCATATTTGTCCATGGATTCTCCTCTTGGCTTGCTTCAGGCATAGTTTCTGAAAGGAGGCTTGCACCTGCGATATCCTTGGTTACTCCTCCTCAAGGTCTCTGCTATGTGCAAAGGAAATTGTCTGTCACCCTTTGAATTTATTGATTTTAAGGTTCTTAACCTTAAACTGTAGCTGTTGTTGCTGACATCTGCAAAATGAGTATCTGAGCTGCAAGTTTTCATGATGTGTGCCCCTGAGTTTTCCACAGGGTTGGGGTCTGTTTTTAAGAAGAAAACTTGAATTCATGCCTAAAGCGGGTTCAGAATTTACCTTGACTCAAGCCATCAATCTCTGTTTTTCTACCTATTACCTGAAAAACCGGGAGAAAGATTCTGCATACTCTGGACTTGCACAGGCAACTTGGATCCTATCTTGAACAAGCCAAGTCCTTTAGAAAAGCTGATAAACTGTTTATTTCTTATCAATGGCCACAATTTCCAGGTGGTTTTTCCCAGCAGTTTTTTTACTACTGTGGCAAATACATTCCAGGCAATATTGGGAGACATTTCACTATTGCCTTGTCTCCAACTCTTGAAGCATTCTAGAGGTTGCTACATGATTCTCTATACATCATTATTTTATAAACCATTACAAACTGGATTCCTTTTATATGTCCAAATCAAACTTTGCTAGGACAATTCTCCAGGGGCTCCTGGCTACATCTCCTTCCTCCTCTTAGGTTCGATAAGCTTTGGTCATTGACATGTGTAGCCTAAGGGCTACTGCAGCAGTGGGAATGATGAACACAGTACACCTGTGCAAGTTGCACTTAACAGTAGAAGTTCAAATTCCTCACTACTGCTGCAGTAACCACATCCACCCTCTGTCCCCGTCCTCTTTGTATGTAGTTGGGATATAATGTAGGGTTGTTTCTGCTACGTTTTATTTCAGTAATGTTGGGCTTTTCTCTCATTGTGTGGGCAAGAAAGTCCTGCAACCTCCACTTTCTGGCTAATCCCTAGGAGGAAAAGTTACCATACTCAGCGGTCAGAAGGAGGAGGGGTGGCAGACTGAGCTTTTTGAAGCTGGCTGGTTGTTTCCTGGACCCATGTAGCCTAAGAGCTACTGCAGCAGGAGGAATTCAAACATCTGCTACTTTTATAGCCAAGTGCAATTTACACATCTCTGCTTTCCTTGTACCCACTTAGTTCTTTTGACTGCATGCCCTACTTAACAGCAATTGCACTCCATTCAATCTAAGAGGGTTCAAGGCACCCATCCCCAGCTTTTGTAGGTTCTTAGTTGTATACTAGACCAACAACCACTAAGGTCTTTAAGCCTAGTGGTGCAGTCCAACCCAGTTGTCTCTGTGTATCATGAGCGTTTATTAGGAAGGGGTATGTCAGGAAGTTTCTAGAGGTTATGTGGGGGGGGGGGTATATTTAGGCAGCACTGTCTGTCTCTGTCTGTTAGAAACATGGGGACCAGACCAGAGGTGAATTTTTGATTTCTCATCCATTGGTCAAGGTTACTGATAAATAGGTTTAGGGATATGGACTCTTCTTTACATAGATGGGGAGCCATTTCCAGTGCATGGGGATCTTCTGAGACACATCAGTCTCACCAATGTATCTTGTTTATGTTATTTGCCAGTTCATCCTCTTCCACCAGCCTTTCATTCCCTGGTTCTTGGTTGTCCAGTCCACTTAATATTGGAGATTTCAATCTCTGTTAAGGCTGTTTGACACTTGCAAACACTCATATCTGGCACTCCCAAACTTCCCTTTCTCTCCAGTGAGACTCTCCAAGCCATTGTAGGTCTATCATCAGTTCTTTAACTGCAAGTATATTTCTTCTGAAAGTAGCCAGAATACTTGTTTTGGGTACAAGGGCTGTGATATAATACAAACAATTGTGGTATAAATTTGGTCCAAGTAGAACTTTACTCCTCTTAATTTTTCCAACTGACGTTTTCGCTTTGTATATATTATTGTATGTTTTTCATGGTTTCCTTTATTGTATCCCTTAATCAAATTCCCAGGTATTTTATTTGGGTCTTCCATGTCCCTTTACCTATTTTCTCCTGCAGGTTATGCATTGTCAACTTTTTAGCTAATGCCTTTTTTTGATTGACCGTTTAGGTCCTCCTCTGAGTTTTCTAGGGTGAGGAGAATTTTCAAAAGCATACCTAATTATTTCCCTCTGTCTTCCTCCCCACTCCTACCTTTTGGTAGAATTCAATATCCTTGTAGCCAGTGGTTCCAAATAGAATGGAAGTAGAAAGGTGAAAAGTATAGCTTTTCCTGCATTGTTTCCCTATTTATACTGATTTCTGTGTAGAGCCTTGCCCTTAATTGACTTCTTGCTTCAGATCCTTCATAGATTGTTCTTAACATATTAGCCCATCTATCCAGAAACTCCCATCTCTCTAATAGCTCAGACATATTTTCATCCCACCCACCCTATCAAACTCTCACAGGACCAAGTGACAAAATGGCCAGATGTTCATGTTTCACTGTTTGTCATTACATTTGGGTTATCTGCCTGCAGATAGTCCTCAGCCGGCTTGAATACCAGAGTCTTGGGATTTCTGCATTGGATGCTGTTGCTTCTTTCATGACGTCAGGTCGTCAGGGGTATAAAACATGCAGCCGACGCCATTACATCAGACTTTCTTGCCGTGCAGTGCCCAAAGCAGAAGCAGTTCGCAAGTGCCAGTCGGCCGACTCCTGAAATTTTCATTTAAGTTTCAGACCTGAAGTCTTCTAAAAGATAAGTACCCCATTGGGGATCCTTTTTTCTTGCTCCAACCGATGTCAGAAAAATTAATAATGGTCTTGCCTGTGGAAAGCAAATACCTCATAGAGATTTTCATTCTTACTACGTCACCTGTTAAGGCCTAGACCACTGCGTCCCTCGCTGTCTGTTTTGTGCCTTGTTCAATGCCTGAACTATCTGTCGTTGGGCAATTTTTTAGCTAAATACTTTCGCTCTCTATCTCCGTACTCTTAAATGGCGTTGATAAGCCATCAGACTACCGATCTTCCGAAAAAACATAAGATAAAGACGGAGACGGACCACTTAGGTCCAAAACTGCCGACGACGCTACCATTAAACTAGTCGCCAGTCCGCCGGTACTCAGTGAGGCGCTTTCACAGCCCCTGTTTCCCGCTTCTACAGATTTGCAGGCCTTTACTGAGACCAATTCAGAGTCCGGTATGCCGCGAGATGCTGCTTCAACTATGGAACCTGCGGATGTCTCTACCTTGGATGGGTCCAGAGCCGCTGTGCAGGCACAGGCTTCTGAGGGTGTATTCAGGCCTAACGATTTCTCATATTAAACAGAATACTTTGTTTCAAGCCAAAAATACTGAATATCTCAGGCCTAAAGTTCGCACTACACTTAGAAAACCGATGACCAAAGCACATTCTCAGGCCCACAGGCCTCAAAAATAAATGATTAGAATAGCTGAAGACCTTATTGCCTTAATTAGGGGAAGCCAGCCTTCCCCCTCAAAGAAACCTAACTGATTTTCCTTCTGATACTTCTGAGCAGGAATCTGATATCTCTGTTCCTTCTGACTACCAGGACATACCCTTATCTACCTATGAGGATTCTGATGCAGAGGATTCCATTCCTTCTGCCTCCCCTCCAGAAGATTTTTCTTTTGGTGAAACTCTGCATACCCTTAGGGAGCATTTCCACTGGGAAAGCCAGGACCACTCTATCCAAAAAGAGACTCAAGGAATTTTTAAACCTGCCTCGGCACAGGCCTCTAGCTGTCCCTCCGGTTCTGAAGATTGTAGATGTTTTCTTGGAATTAAGCCTTACCCCGGATACTTTTCCTCCAGCTCCCAGGAAACCTGACTAGTACTATAGAGTACCTGACTCTCTCAAATTCCTTTTCAAGAATCCTACTGTGGATCCAGAGACCACTTACCAAGGACCAAAAGGCATTAAGGCTACTACTGCCAAGAATCCTACCCCTTCTGACAGGGATTCTAGGGCTTTAAAACAAAACAATTTTAGGGCTTTACACAGATTGGGTAAGAAGGTATACACCTCTGCTACTCTGGCCATTAGCGCTTTAAATTGCCAGTTTCATATGTTAAAGTATCAGCAGCATATTGTGGGGCTAATTGGACAGAAAATTATGTTGATTCTTGACTGCAGTACAGAAAGATTTACAAAAGTTAATGCATTCTGCTGACCAAATTGGTAAACATGCTTTGCAGTGTGGTTTTGATGCTTTAGAAGCATCTTGTAGGGCTGCTGTCACTGAGTCTGTTCTTAGAAGGCATGCTTGGCTTAAGGAACAAAACTTGCCAGGTCACGTCAAAGCAAAATTACTGGATGCACACTTAAACCAAAATTGCCTATTTGGCAGTACAGCAGAAGTTCTCAAAAGGATGGAGGAGAAAGCTAAACCTATGCAAACTGATTTCTTACAAGTACAGCCACCTATATTCAGTAGGCATTGGCCTTCAAAGAACTGTTCCTTTCCAGTCCCTTCCAGGCCTTCTCAGTCCAAACCCAGGGGCAGTAGACCCCCAAGACTTCAGTCTCAGGTTATGCACAGATCTAAGCAGTGGGGTGCTACCACATCCAAAACGGGGAGTAGTAAGCCACCCCCATGGTGAACTGGCACAATGACTTCTCCTTAACTCCCCCAAGCCTTGCTCAAGTACTTGCACCTTTAGGAGGAAAACTCGCCCTGCATGCAAAAAAACTGGGAATACATTACCCAAGACAAATGGGTTTTAAACATTGTTTCCTTAGGATACACATTCCACTTCCACTCACTCCCAACCCTAAGCGGATGGTCAGACCTCCCCCCAAACCAGTGGGCGGATGCCCAAAAGCAAGTACGTTCTTTCCTCAGCATCAAGGCTATTTAACCTGTCCCAGCAGAACAAAGGGGACAAGGCTTTTATTCAAGACTGTTCCTGGTTCCCAGAAAAGAAAACTCCTGGCATCCTATCCTGGATTTATCTATTCTCAACACCTTTCTGGTGGTTCCAAAATTCAAAATGCTAACTCTCCAACAGCTGCTTCCTATGCTAGCCAAGGATGCTTGGCTGGCAACCCTAGGTTTAAAAGAAGCTTACCTGCACATCCCCACAAGGGAATCTTGCAGGAAATACCTTTGCTTCAGGGCAGACTCTATGCACTATCCATTCTCTGCACTTCCCCTTGGCTTATCTACTGCGCCCAGAGTATTCACAAAGTGCCTAGCTCGAGCCATTGCTTTTTCCAGGCAGAGAATTATTCAGATTTACCCATACTTGGACGATTGACTGATTCAGTTGGAAAGTCAGGACTTGTTACTACAGCACCTGGCATTTGTAAAGAGTCTTCTGACTTCACTTGGGTAGACCAACGAAAATAAATTGCACCTAGTACCCTGCCAACAGATTGTATTCCTATGAGCAAGCTTGAACAGAACTTCCCAGATGGCATTCCTTACTCCAGAGAAACAAATTTATTTGACAACTTCAATCTACTGGCCATCTATTGGCCACCAAAACCCAGCTATCTGCAAGGAAAATACTGCAAGCTGTGGGGTTCATGGCCTCTTGCATTCTGTTAATTCCATATGCAAGACTGCATATGAGGAAACGTCAGTGGTACCTAAAAAGTCTATGGTGTCAACATTCTCAGGACCTGGAAACAATAATTCCTATCATTCTGTGTCTAAGGGCAGAGTTCCTTTGGTGGGCAGAGGCCTGCAACCATAACCAGGAACTCTTTCACTCTACCCCCTGCTGCCCAAACCCTAACAGACGCATAAGACTATGCATGGGGGGCTCACATGGCAGGGCAGTGCATTCAGGGCAAATTGAACCCAAAGCAGGTGCACCTGCATATCAATCAAAAAAGAAATATTAACTGTACAGAATGCTCTGACAGCCTTCAAAGGCCTTATTCTTCCAGGACAACTATTGGTAAAGACAGACAGCACCACAATTATGTGGTACATAAGCAGGGGGGGGGGACACATTCCTACCCACTCTGCAGACTAGCCATGGCTCTGTGGAACACGGCCTTGAGCACCCAAGTGCACCTAAAAGCTCAATTCCTGCCAGGAAAACTAAATTCACTGGCAGATGACTTCAGCAGAAATCTCTTGGACCCACACAAATGGAAACTGGAACCCAAAATATTCAAACTTTTGGGAACAGACGGGGGACACCAGAGGTGGACTTGTTTGCTTCCCCTCAGAACTATCAATTGAACAAGTACTGCACCAGAACTCCCCACAGCCAAGCTTGGAAGGTGGATGCAGTGTCCTTTTTCTGGGAAAGCCTCCGTCTCTGCCTTTCCCCCTCTGCCTCTCCTCTCAAAGGTTCTACTAAAGATCAAACAGGATAAGCCAAGGACAATCCTGATTGCACCAGACTGGCCACGCCAGCACTGGTATCCTCTTGTGCAGTCTGACAGTGCTACAACCATGGCATTTGCCTCAGACCCCTTCCCTGCTGTCCCAGCAGGGGGGCCAAATTCTGCACCCTCTGCTTCAGACCCTGAAACTTGCAGCCTGGCTAATCCCCTGAACTCACCTCTAGCAACCCTCAGTAAGCAGGTGCTGGATGTCATTCTTGAGGCAAGGAGGCCTAGTGCTAGAAAATTCTATTCAGAAAAGTGGAAAGGATACTGTTCCTGGAGCCAGTCTCAAGGGATGGCCACAACTGTGCCCAGCTTACCTCCTATACTAGATTACTAACAGAATTGCTGCACAAGGGCCTATCCTTCTCCAATTAAGATTCATGCCTCTGCCGTCTCAGCTCATTATAATACTGAGCCATCCCTGTTCTCTCATCCTCTGGTAAAACAGTTCCTTAGAGGGGCCAAAAATTTAAGACCCCCCCCCCCTTCCCCCAGGAGAGCTCCCACTCCAGCCTGGGACATTATCTTTGTATTGGAAAAACTTCCCCCTTTGAACCAGCTGCTACAGCAGAGTTGAAATTCCTCTCATGGAAAACCGCTTTACTTGTAGCCATCACTTCAGCAAGAAGAGTGTATGAACTGCAGGCCCTTATGGCAGTGGAACCCTTCATTATCTTCCACGCAGACAGGGTTTTACTCAGAACTAACCCATCTTTTATTTTATTTATTTTTACATTTGTTAACCGGGGGTGTCTGAGCCGAAAAGGCCCTTTTTCAGCAGAGGCCCGGGGAGAAAAGCTCCACAAAGAAAAATTACGGAAACATTTAGTTTAGACATGATCAGTATACACACAAATTACAGGAGACATGTTTTTACAGTGGTATGCGGCACATAAACAGTTACAGTAGAGAGAACAAACAAAAAAATATTAATTTTAAAAATAAAGGTAATTTAATAGATTTGTGGTGTACAGCTGAAATTTGGAATATAGGTAGAATACATACATAGTACACAGGTACAGTACATACATTGTAGATTAGCCAGTGTTTGTGAGTAAGATTGAAAACTATTATCAAGTGCTGTAGATTTTGTACGCATGTGTTATACGCTTTCACTAGCCTGGAGAGCAGTCATGGCACTGCCAACTTTCCTTGAGATTTTGCCTGATGAGGTCTTTAAAGGAGGCTTTGGATGATGTGTTTTGAATGCTAGTAGGGACAGAGTTCCATTTTTTAGCCACTGAACTACTATATAGTGCATCTCCAAAGCTATTGTAGCTGTTGGTGACTTCTAGTAGTAGTTTGCTTGATGATGATCTAAGAGGCCTTTTGGCTGAGTGATGTTGTACTAGGTTTTTGAGGGCAGGACACTTATTGGGGAGGTAATAGAATGACAGAGGCAGAGCTGATTGTAGGTTAGGAGATTGGGCAGTTCAAGCCAGTGGAGCTGTCTCAAAGCAGTACAGTGATGAGTTCTATATGAGCAATTTGCAGCAAAGCGGGCAGTTCTGTTATAGCAGGCTTCCATTTTGCTTAGTTCAGTTTTGTTGAGATTAGTCAGAAAGGGTGATGCATAGAGTAGGGTGGATAGAAGTTGGGAGCGAGCAGTGGCTGATCGTGTTGTTGGTAAGAAATGCTTTGATACGGTAGAGCGACCCCAGTTTGGCATGTACTTTTTTAATTAAGTTGAGATGACTATCAAATTTTAGGTGGGAGTCTATGGTTACGATTTTATGCCCAAGGTGGTGTCTAGTGTGGCTTTAAATCAGTTCATTCATTTGCCTACTTTTTTCCCTAATCCTCAAAATAAAGGGGAAAGGATACTGCATTCTCTAGAGATGTACAGACAGCTTAAATTCTGTTTGGACAGGACTAAGCCTCTCAGAAAATCTGACTAGCTGCTGGTCAGCTTTGCTGCAGGGGCAGAGGGGAAGGCCATTTCAAAGCAAACCATATCTAAATGGATAGCACACTGCATCCATTTCTGCTACAAGCACCGTGGAAAATCTACCCCACAGGGGATAACACATCCCACTAGGGCTACATCTACCTCTACTGCATTTCTCAGGAGAGTCCCTACCAGGGACACCCTGGAGCTAGTTACACACATTCACCAAGCATTACCACTTGCCTCTCTTCTAAATCCAGAGCTGGATTTGCCACAGCAGTCTTACAGGGCCTGATTGCCAGGCCTAATGCTTCTTAATCTACTCCACCCTTCCTTAGCTGTGGGAATCAACTCAAATGTGATGACTGCAACAGTGAAACATGAAGAACATAGTACAGTTGAGTACACTTACCATAAATGTAGATGTTAGAGTGTATTCACCGTTGCAGTCCTGGTTACCCTCCCTCCAGCCCCGATTGTCTTTGCTTTCAACTATCCTTTTTTGTTTGGCATATCTTACACTGTATATTTGCTTTTTGCTGGGGGTGTTTCACACCATATAATTGCTTCATATTTTGGGGGCACCTGACATCTGGAGCAAGAAAAACTGATGTAATGGCATCGGCTGCATGTTTTATACCTCTGACCTGATGTCATGGAAGAGGCGACCACATCCGACACAGAAATCCCAAGACTCTGGTATTCAGGCCGGCTGAGGGCTACCTGCAGGCAGATAACCCAAATGTGATGACTGCAACAGTGAATACACTCTTACATCTACATTTATGGTAAGTGTACACAACTGTACTTTTCTTTGCCTCCCTTTGTGCATACTGCAGTGTCATTAGCATCTTCAAGACATTATTTGCTCTTCTACCTCCCACAAATCTTGTTTGATCAGCATACGTTATTGAAAGATTTCTCACCAATTGGTGTATTGTAATCAACATAAAACACTTTAGATTCATGATGAGATGGGTCTGTAGGAGCTAGATAGCATGGTGATGTTCTTCATGTTTCACTGTTGCAGATGTTCTTCATCTCACATTGCTGCAGTCCTTACTTATGGGTAGTCCGCTGTCCTCGGTCGGCCCGAATACCAAAGTATTAGGCTGACGTCGGTCATGGGCGCCTAGATCTGACATCAGAGCATCAGGGTATAAAGGCGCATGATCGACGTCATATCCTCAGTCTTTTTTGCCGCATGGTCCGATGCAGAAGCAGCGTTGCAAGTGCCGTTCGGCGTTCTGAAATTTTTCGTTTTCGGAGTTTCAGACCGATACCAAGTTGGGCTAAGTACCCGTTAGAATATTTTTGTTTTTTCTTGCCTCAGTTACTTACCGGATGTCAGAAAAAGTGAATAATTGTATTTCTTGTGGGAAACAGATACCACATAGGGATTACCACTCGCTTTGTATTCCTTGTTTGGGACCGGAGCACGACGTAGTCGGGTGTCGGTTTTGTGCTAGGTTTAATAAGCGCACTATAAAACGGAGGTTAGATTGCGCTAAGATAGTCTTTGGCAAGAGGTGTAATTATAATATGCCGTCGGATGTTCCGACGCCTGCTTCTACTAAGAAGCGCAAAGACAAATCTTTAAAGCCTAGGCAGGATGATTCGTCCGTTTCGGACGCTGGACCTTTAGAAGCTACAGCTGAACAGGTGGATCCGGCTGAAGTTTCTGTTGAGTCCCAGGGGGAAACTTTGATTTTACAAGATGTGGCCTCTCAGGAGGCAGGTCAGGCTGAAGGGGCCTCTCAGGTTACTATTCTCCCTTCTATGCCTAAGGTGGTTAGGCCTTCTGCTACTGTTTCTAAGGCTCCTTCTAAGGGCAGGTCTGTTTTGCCTTCCTCTGGTGTCAGTTCTGGTTCTTCAGGGTCTGTGCCTAAAAAGCACATGCTTAAAATGGCAGAGAATTTGATTACTTTAATTAGAGGTTCTATGCCCCCTCCTGATAAGAGGCCCAGGATGGAGCCAGAGTTGGAAAGTTTGGAGCAGGCCTCAGATGATTCAGAGTCTTCTGCTGAAGACATTCAAGATTTCCCTCCTTATTCTGATTCTGATGCAGAGGATTCCACTCCTTCTGCTTCTCCTCCAGAGGATTTTTCATTTTCAGAAACTCTGCATTCCATGAGGGAGCATTTTAAGTGGGAGGAACAGGATTACTCTGATTCTCGGAAGAGGCTTAGGGAGTTCTTGTTTTTACCACAGACCGGACAGGTATTACAGGGTGCCTGAGGCTCATAAATATCTGTATAAGAGTCCTAGGGCGGACCCAGAAACTATTAGTCAGGGGCCTAAGGGTGTTAGAGCCTCTGTTGTTAAGAATCCGGTTCCTCTGGATAAGGAAGCTAGAGCTTTGGATAGATGGGGTAAGAAGGTGTATACCTCTTCTACTTTAGCAATGAGAGCTTTGAACTGCCAGTTTCATATGTTGAATAATCAGAATTTCCTCCTTTCTCAGCTAAGATCTAAAGTGGATGCTTTGGCAGAGGGCATAGAGTGTAAAGAATTGCAGGATTTAGTGCATGTTTCTGAACAGGTGGGTAAGCACTCTTTGCAATGTGGTTTGGATGCTTTACAGGCTTCTTCTAGGGTGGCTGCCACTAGTTCAGTTATTCGTAGGCACGCCTGGCTTAAGGATCAGAATTTGTCTGAGCATGTTAAGTCAGAATACAGATTTATCCTTATTTGGACGACTACCTGATTATTGCACAAGAAAAGGACGAACTTCTTCATCATCTACAGTATGTGATGGCAGTGTTAAGATGCCTAGGGTATTCTGTGAACGAAACAAAGTCCAGTCTAGTACCCTCTCAGGACATGTGCTTTCTGGGTGTGAGACTGAATACAGCTTCCCAGATGGCCTTTTTTGACCCCGGACAAACAAAGAAGCCTTTCTCTTTATTTCCAGCAAATGTCTCTACGGTCCAGGCTGACTGCAAGGACAGTCCTTCAAGCCTTGGGGTTCATGGCATCTTGTATTCTGGTGCTTCCCAATGCCAAATTGCATATGAGGAAGCTTCAATGGTATCTCAAAAATGTGTGGACACAGCACTGCCAAGATCTAGACACTGTCATTCAGATAATACCTTGCATTCAGAAGGAGTTTTTGTGGTGGGCTCAGGAATGTAACCTAAACAAGGGACTCTCTGTGACCCGGTCAGAGGCGAGTCAGATTCTAACGACAGATGCCTCGGACAAGGCTTGGGGAGCACACCTCAATGGAAAATGGGTGCAAAACACGTGGCCTGTCAAACTCCAACATTTGCATATCAACTTGAAGGAAATGTTAGCAGTCCAGTTTGCATTGATGGCTTTCAAAGATTTACTTCACCCAGGGCAGGTGTTGATTCAAACAGACAACACTACTGTCATGTGGTACATCAACAAGCAGGGGGGAACCCATTCTTACCCTCTTTGCAGGCAAGCGATGATTCTGTGGGAAACTGCTCTCAATCTACACCTCAATCTTCAGGAAAGGTTTCTACCAGGAACACAGAACTCCTTAGCAGATGTATTGAGCAGACAAATAGTGGATCCTCACGAGTGGAAATTGGATCCTCATGTATTTCAACAGTTGACAGTGTTATGGGGAACTCCAGACATAGATCTGTTCGCTTCTCCACTAATTTACCAGTTGCCAAAGTTTTGCACAAAAATGTTTCATCACACAGCTTGGAAGGTGGACGCTCTATCATTCAGTTGGAACAATCTGCATGTATATGCCTTTCCACCTCTGCCTCTTCTTCCCAAGGTACTTTTGAAGGCCAGACAAGACAAGCCAACCATGATTTTGATAGCACCGGATTGGCCTCGACAACACTGGTACCCACTACTGAGGAGTTTAGTACGAGAACCTCCATGGCCTCTGCCTTTGATTCCGCACCTTTTGTCACAAGAGGACAGTCATTTCCTCAATGTCAAGATTCAGTCTCTGCATCTAACAGCCTGGCATATTCTGTTTTAGACTCTGGAAGGTCTCAGCTTCCACAACAAGTTTTGAATGTTATTTTGGAGGCCAGGAGGCCTAGTACCAGGAAAGTTTACGCGGATAAATGGAGGAGATTTTTATTTGGAGCAAAGGAAAGGACCTTGATGTCTCCAAACCTGATTTAAGTGTTGCTCTTCAATATCTTACTGAGCTATTGGACAAGGGTTTGTCTTTCTCCTCAATAAAGGTTCATGCTGCAGCCATTTCTGCTCACTATGATTGTGACCCTCCTTTATTCTCTCATCCTTGGTTTAAGCAATTTCTTAGAGGGGCAAAGAATATAAGACCCCACGTGAGCTTCTACTCCTGCTTGGGATCTCAATTTTGTGTTGGAAAAACTTACTCTACAACCTTTTGAGCCTGCAGCTACTGCCGAGTTAAAGTATTTGTCATGGAAAACTGCTTTTTTGTTGGCCATTACCTCTGCAAGAAGGGTTTCTGAATTACAGGCCCTCATGGCAGTGGAGCCTTTCCTGTTTTTTCATAAGGATAGGGTATCTTTACGTTCTAATCCTTCCTTTATGCCTAAAGTGGTTTCTAGTGTGGCCTTAAATCAAACTATTCATTTGCCTACTTTTTATGCCAACCCCAAAATAAAGGGAGAAACTTTTGCATACTTTGGATATTCACAGGCAGTTGCGTTATTTGAGCAGAACCAAGGAGTTCAGACAGTCTCAGCAATTGTTTGTTTCTTTTGCTTTGGGTTCACAGGGTAAACCTGTTTCAAAACAAACTATTTCTAAATGGATTGGGTTTTGTATTTCTTTCTGTTATTCCCATCATGGTAAGGAGATTCCTGCTGGAATCGGGCCTCATTCCACTAGGGCTACTGCTACTTCTACGGCCTTTCTAAGGGGGGTAGCTACAAAAGACATTTTGGAGGCAGCTTCTTGGAGTTCAGTGCATACCTTTTCTAAACATTACCACCTTCCTCTTTATTCTAAGTCTAGGGCTGGATTTGCCACTGCAATTTTACAGGGCATTTTAACGGCCCCTAATGCTTTATGATTTTTACCATCCTCCCTTTCCCGTTGCTTTGGGATTCTACCCATAAGTAAGGACTGCAGCAATGTGAGATGAAGAACATAGTACAGTTTTGTACCTACTATAAATGTAGATGTTCAAGATCCACATTGCTGCAGTCCAATTTACCTCCCTCCTTCCCCACTGTAGTTTGACTTGGTGCTATGCTTTAGGTGATGGTTGTTGTTGGGCATGTTTTTGGGAGGTATTCTGTTTTTGGCTGTGGCCTTTCTGGTTTGGCCTTCTGACATCTGGGGCAAGAAAAGACTGAGGATATGACGTCGATCATGCGCCTTTATACCCTGACGCTCTGATGTCAGATCTAGGCGCCCATGACCGACGTCAGCCTAATACTTTGGTATTCGGGCCGACCGAGGACAGCGGACTACCCATAAGTAAGGACTGCAGCAATGTGGATCTTCGAACATCTACATTTATGGTAGGTACAAAACTGTACTTTATCACACTTGGGTTATCCTGCCAGGGGTAGCCCTCAGTTGGCCCGAATACCAGAAGCTTAGTATTTCTGTGTCGGTTCAGTCACTCCAGGACTGACGTCAGGTTGTCAGTGGTATAAAATTAGGCAGCCGATGCCATTACATCAGTCTTTCTTGCCGAGGAGCCCAAAGCAGAAGCAGTTTGCATGAGTGCCGTTCAGCCGCTATCTGAGTTTTCATTTCCGAATTGAAGTCTTCAAAAGCTAAGAACCCCGTTGGGGATCCTTTTTTCTTGCTCTAACCGATGTCGGAATAAGTTAACAATTGTCTTGCCTGTGGAAAGCAAATGCCACACCGAGATTTCCATTCTTACTGTATTACCTGTTTAGGCTCAGACCACGATGTCCCTCGCTGTGGGTTTTGTGCTCTGTTCAATGCCAGAACTATACATTGTCGGGCCCTTATTGTAGCTAAATATTTTCGCTCTCTATCTCTGTATTCCGAAATGGTTTCATTAAGCCATCAGACTACCGATCTTCCAAAAAAACATAAGGGCAAAGACAGACAGACCACACAGCTCCAAAACTGCCGATGATGCTTCCATTAAGCTAGTCACCAGTTCGCCGGTCCTCTGGTGCTTTTGCAGCCCCTGATGCCCACTTCTGTGGATTTGCAGGCCGCTACCGAGACTCGTTCGGAGTCTGGTATGCTGTGAGACTCTTCTTTGACTAAGGATCCTGCGGATGTCTCTACCTTGGATAGGTCCGGAGCCGCTGTGCTGGCAGTGGCTTCTGAGGAAGTTCTTCACACTACCGATATTCCACACAGACTTCTTTGCGTCTTCAGTGCTTCCTAAAACTACCGAGTTCTAAGGCCCAGGGTATGAACTACACCTAAAAAAATGATGACCCAAGCTCAAGCACCTGCTTCCATGCCTCAATTTCAAATGCTTAAAATGGCGGAAGACCTTATGCTTAGGGGAAGCCAATAACCCAAAATATAGCACCAGAACGATGACACTAGTCCCTTAAACAATTTTATCATACTCTTTATTACAACAAAATAACAACCATAAACGTTAAGCGCTTTTATCAACTATATTGACTTCAGAACCGGAACAATGTAATAACTCCGTTTATATAGTAACAGCTCACATCTGATGGGACAAAAAAAACTATCAATAAATTTAAAGAAATTTTCTTCAATGACATAATTCAACAACAATGTCCCATGAATAACATAAAATAATATAAATAAGTAAACATTAGCATGTTTTAAAATGTTCTATGAAAAAATTAAAAATATTAAAACCGGACATATGTTAAATGTTATAATCAAGTTAAATATGCTCTTGTCATGTATTAAATTAAATCTTATCTGCCCTTTCTTTTAATACTGATGTAATAGAGACAAAATCATTAAGACCTGGATATATATTAAGCTGCCGATCGTAACTGCCACATTTCTTTTTTGTGTAGTATATTTTTCCAGTCACATCCTCTTGGATTGATCTGTACCTTGTAGACTATAGCAAATCTAAAACCACTAAAATTGTTACATATCTTGCTGTGTTTGTAAAGGGCATTTGTCTTTTTTAGTTTTTATGTCGTATAAATGTTCATAAATTCTCAATTTCAATGCCCTCTCAGTTTTACCTGTGTAAAAACCAGTACAAACATTACCACTTGGCAAGATAAACTATTCTTTTAGTACCGCAGTTACCTTTTTTAAAAACAATTTTGCTGTTTGCATAATTAGATAAAATAATAAAAGGTTCCTGCAATATACACTTACATTGATTACATCTTCCACAAGTTCTAGTTCCCACTTCACTTAACTTCTTATATGTTTAAACGGAAGAGTTGTTTTTCTCCGAATTTACCATCAAATGTAGAATGTTTTGTTAAGAGCTGCGAGAAAGACCTATACAGTCTTTATACCACTAAACGCATTAGAAATAGATACTTTAATTTAGAGAAAGATGAATACAAATCATTTGTAAATCTGAGACACAACAAAGATATAGTGATTATCAATGCTGATAAAGGGGGTGGGGTAGTCGTGTTAGACAAAATGAATTACACCAGCATAATAGAAGCATCTCTAAGCAGTAATGAAACATATAAAGAAATACAAATAGAAGAAGTGATGAGAGTTATAAATACAGTAAGAAATGAGCTGTATGATTGCTTGATGTGCAGGCAAATAAGTAAAGAGATGTATGACTTTTTGCTAATAGAAGAGCCCCTTATCCCGACACTGAAAGGTTTGCCGAAAATACACAAGCAAGTGGAACCCATACCCATGCGCCCTATAGTCTCAGGGAGAGATTGGGCGACGTATAATATATCCATATTTCTGGAGAAAATGCTGAGGCCAATGGTCAATGAGGCTACTACCATTCTTAAAGATACACAGCATCTATTAACAGATTTAGAGAATTTTGATCAATTAGAGAAAGTTAATGAGAAATTGCTATTAGTGACACTAGATGTTCGTGACTTGTTTACTTGTATTCCCAATGAATACGGTATTCAATCTATAAGAGAGGTAATGATTGCACACAGTGGATTCTCCAGAGATAGACAGACACTCATAGGGCAGATGTTAGAACTAGTACTTACTTGTAATGTATTTATGTTTCAAGAAAAATATTACCTTCAAACATGGGGTGTTGCTATGGGCACCCCATGTGCTAATTCTTTTGCTAATCTAGTGATGTATAATTGGGAACAGAAATACATTTTTGAGAGCCACTGGAAAGGGAAAATACGTATTTATAGGAGGTTTGTGGATGACATTCTTCTAGCATGGGACGGTACTATAGAAGAATTGCATAGCTTCATAGAATACATAGAATCTACTACCACATTCCTGAGATTTACATCTGAACACTCATACGAAGAGATAAACTTCTTAGATTTGACATTATATTATGATAAAGACAATAGTTTATCCTATAAAATTTACCGAAAAACTTGCTGGAGGAATAGCATGTTAGAGTACAGAAGCATGCACCCTAGATTTATGTTTCAGGGTATACTGAATGGACAGTTTTGGAGGCTTAAGAGGATATGTAAGAATCCAGCCATATTGAATATTGAAGCTGATGAAATGGAAAAGTTGTTCATAGCCAGAGGCTATAATACTCATGTAGTAGAAGCAACAAGAAAGAGCATTATACCACAAGAATCTAGACAAAATGATTCACCTAATGAATGCAATAGAACTAGAACCACAAAAAATAGTTTAGCCTTGAGATCAGCAACTAAATATAATCACAATAACAACAAGGTAAAGGTTATATTGAAATATACCAATGACATCAATGAGATTAAGAATATCTTAATAAGACATTGGAATATCTTAATTATGGCTGATGACACCAAGTTGATAGTGGGTGAGAGACCTGGATTTATATATCGAACATGCGATAATCTGAAAACTATTTTTTCCAGTCAATTAAAATATAGTATATGTGATGGATTGAGTAGCACATTAATGCCAGGGACTTTTCCATGCGAACATTGTAGTATGTGCCCATATATAAATTCCATACAAGAATATCAACATCCCAATGGACATTTTGTGTTCTCTCCAAGGAAACGGACTGACTGTAACACTCAGAATCTCATATATATGGCGAATTGTGACTTATGTCCAGCCTTTTATATTGGCCTTACGAAGAGGAGATTCAGAGAACGTATCTACAATCATATATATGACATTCGGAAACACCTAGAATTGAATGCATTAGCCAAACACATAAATTCCAATCCCACACACAGCTTTAAATTTAGAATATTACAAGTGGTATCCAGCAGTCCCAGGAAGGGAGACAATAGCAACACCTTGGCTAGACTGGAAATGGAATGGATATTGAAAGCGGGAGCTCACAGAGAACCAGGTATTAACAGCTATGTTAGTGTTAAACCATTTATAAAATGAGAATGAATGAACATCAGAGAGACATTCTTATATATTTATACACAGTTATTTGCTCTCCCTTTTATAACATCTATTGTTTAATGCTCAGAGATATATAGAAATATCTTGATAGCTAATTACTTTTTGAGTTCTCCCCAAAATAGAGAGAGAAATAAGAATGACACATATATATAATGAGCCAATAATAATGAGATATTGAAAAGATGGTTTTGTTTTCTACACACAGTTGAGTTTTTTATAGTGACTGTGATATTAACGCACTAAGATTTCACGTGAAATTTCATTAATAGCCAGATAGTTACCGATGCAATTTATATGCTACCTCAATTTGAAGGTTAGATAGAGATGAAAAAATAGTATCTGACTCTGGTTGAGTTGACCAGATATATTTAAACATCACTGGGTAAAGAAATGCGACATGAAACAGCAAGTTGGAGTACCTGCTTTAGTCAGTTAGCAACTGACATAGCTGTTCAGTTGTAATAATATAATAATATTTATTTATAAGCAGACATACAGAGTTAGGTCCATTTAGATCGGGACACTTTATGATTTTCATTCTGGGGATATCTCAGAACATGTTAGACAGACATGATGAGATAATACCAGTTGGAGTACTTGGGTATACACTCATATATCCTTAACACCACACACAGTAGCGACACATTCAGCGTCGCATTCTGCTGAAAGTAGCTGTTACTCATCCAAACACTAGGGGGCAATATACTTCGAACACATTGTGAATAGCAAGTTTTTGTTTTTGTTTTTATCTGTTCCTAGTTCTCTAAGGAGACAAACACAAGATGATGTGTTCTCTTGTTATGATTATTTGTATGGATTTATGTTCCGTTTCAAACAAGATGTGCGGTACTTTCACGCTCACATTGGTTAGTAGATCAGTTAATGAATTGCTAATATTCATATTTAGATAAGGCACTTTTGCATCTAATGATTTTAGTCAGTATAGTTGTTCACCAGCCTGTGGAGGTAATTTTTATACACACATAGTATGATCTTAATAAATGTTGTATTACTATGACATTCACTGTTATTTAAATAAGTCGGATGAATATAAACATATTTCAAGAGATGAACAATACATGGGCTCATGTATTTAGATAAAATGTATATCAAGAGACCCTTGTTTTATGATGTTTATTCATGATGACGACGCCTTTTGCACATTGTTTGTGAACACCATTTACGAATGTTTACACACGACACATGCAATGTTGTTGATTCCTATGAAATGAATTTTTAAAAAGGAGTTTAATATGAATTTAATTCAGTCCTTCTGAAGATCACAACACAGACATCCGAAGCTTTGGTAGATCTCATCACAAGTTTATGCGTAATTTTACATACAAATGTTTTTAAACCATCAGCATAGATAGAATTTTTAAGAGAGAATTTTCAAAAATATGTTTAGTTTTTAATATTTATATTATCACTAGATATTTTCATTATCAATATTAATATTGTACATAAGGAACGGTTTTTTAATGATATTTTCAATGCTCATGAAGTTTGAATTAGTTGGAATAGTTTCTGAATACTTGTGTATTTATTTACTGCGTTTTTACTAACTGTGATGAATTTTCTTGTTATCCTAATTGATAAATTGATTAATTAATTGATTAATTATGCAACAGGATATTCAATTTAGATGGGGGTATATAACAGTTGGGTTTTGATATAGTAATTTGTATCTGAAGAAGCGTGCTAGATGCATGCGAAAGCGCTCATTCCTGCTATTCTGTTCTGTTGAATAAAAGAAACGTTGGAAATATTTCGTGTTCTCGTGGTGTGTCCTACAGGTTATTTTCTGAGACTTCACTTAACTTCTTGACTTAACTGGTTTCCCTCTAAAATAGTTAAGTTTTTCCCAACCTTAGTTTAAAAAGGTTGGTCACCTACCAGCTTGTAAATATCTTTGTTCACCCTGAAAATGTTCCAGTTCTTGTACAAAATGTTCTTAATACCTTTTTAAGAAGAACTTTATTGTATAACACATGCCTGTGTGAAATCACGTGTCTGACTGAGTATTAGTATCCACAACATTTGAAACTATAGTGTCCACTAATTTCTGACCCAATAAAGGCTTGTATTTGACACCCCATCCATCTAAAACTTCTTTAAGGATGTTCGTCACTAATGCTGTAGGATAACCTCTCTCTAGGAACATAGATTTTAAAACACAAAATTCCTAGTTCAAATCTTCCTTGTGTGAGGTCATCCTTGCAATTCTGATGGGCTATCCTTTGACAATTCCCTTTTTCTGAAAGAGTGGGTGGTAACTATCAATAGGAATTGCAAAAGGTATGCTTTTGAAAAACCTTTGACCTAAAACAGTGGTTATCCTTAAGTACATCCAAGTAATTCATTTTCAGGGTGTCAAATTGATAAGTAAACTAAGTGTGTACTATTATTAAGATGTCCTATAAACTTGGGGATATTGTCTGGTGTACCCTTCCACAGAATAAAAATATCATCCAGGTATCTGTTATAAGACAAAATATCTTTAAAGAAATTACTTTTAAAAAAAATATGTTCCAACTCCCAACCCAACATAACCAAGTTGGCATAGACAGGGGCACAAGCAGCACCCATGGCAACTCCAGTAATTTGTTGGTAATATTGACCCACAAAATAAATATAGTTCTACTCTAGTATGAGCACCATAACTTCACAAACCAGCTTTATTTGGTCCTGGTTGAGAGTTGAACATGTGCATAAAACTTCTTCAAAGTATCCTAACCCTTCATCTTTAGATATACTCTGGAAGAGATCCAGAACGTCTATGTTAAGGAAGACTATATCTGAAGACCAAAAGTTGGGAGTCCTTTTTGCCAAAAAATCCCAAGAATCTTTAAGTGAGGAACACTTTCAACTACACGTTTGACCATTCTATCAATGAATACTGCCAAAGTACGTCTTGGACCCACTGCCAGCTACAATAGGTCTAAAAGGTGGACTATTGGTATTTTTATGAACTTTCGGAATGCTGAATATGGCAGGTACTCTGGAATGTTTATTGGTTAAGAAATTATAGGTGTCTATCAATTCGGTCTTCCAGAACATATTCTTCTAAAAAAAACTATGATACGAAATATGTATTTGGTTTATAGACCCCTGTAAATATTTATCCTCATTAAATAAAAGTTTGCATTACATCAATGTAGTCTTCAGAATTAAACACAACAATTCCCCCTCCCTTATCAGGGGTCATAATACGTATCCTGTTGTCCCCCTTTAATTCTCTTAACAGTTTTCTCTTTCAAATTAAGGTTATTGTATACCTCATTATAAGCCCAAAGCTGGTAGATGTCCTCCTTGACTGCTCTCTCAAAACTGGCAACCAGGCTGTGTAGTGGGGGATTATAGACAGTTTTTCTTAAAATGTTTGTTTAAAATTTCCATGATTGTATTGTTATTATGAAGTAATATTTTAAAATTTAATTTCTTAGTATACATATGAATATCAGGAAGAACATCTGCTATATCAGGTATTGCACTGGGTACAAATTTAAAACTTTTTAAACATAAAAGAAAAAAAATCTTCACTAATAACTTTATCACTGTAATTGTATGTATTAAATCCTTTAAAACTGTGTATACTCTGAGGTAGGGCAGCATTTAATATCTCCCTCTGCCTCTTGACTGATGTGTATGTTCCTGATGTGTTACCATCCCATGATAAAATGTCTGTTCCTTCAAATTCCTGTTGGCTATTCTCAGAGGGTCTCACGTATACAAAATCCTGAATATCCTCTGGGTCATTTAAATCACCTTCAAAAAAAGTCTCCGGGTGATTACCATCATCCCCTTTACCCCTAATAGCTGCTGACTCACAAGTGTTAACTCTAAAATTTGAGTATTTTTCATTCTCTACAAACAATCTGTTAGTAGGATAAGTATTATGATGCTTATGTTGATTTACATCCCTTTGTAACTTTCTTTTCTTTTTTTGAAATACACCATTGCACTTTTCAACTCTGTTAATAATTTTTCAAACAATTCCTCATATTGACAAAACAGTAAATTAGTAGTAATACAGTTGTATAAATGTATAATTTCTTTGTGTATTTTAACCTTCATTCGTTCCAAATAAAATACATTCTTCTCTAATTAGAAATCCCATTTGTCGAACATTACAATAAAATCATCTATCATGTTGGTGTCATAAAACAACCCAAAAGGGAATCTGTATATACGTAAACCCTGTGGAATAACCTTGAAGCCAATACACTCCTTTAAATACTTAATATCCATTTCCATGTTTTTTAATTTTAACAATTTCTTTTCAAAAGAGAAAATATCGTCTTTCAATGTTTTGTATGGAAAAGTCTCATCCTTTTTGTTTTCGCGAAAGTTGGTATTAGAAGGCCCAACGTGTTCCTTAAAGTCATATTTACGTTGCAATAAATTGTCAAAATCAATAGGTATTCTTTGAGCATTTTTTGGTGAGCTAGTAAATCTGCGGTTGACCTCAGTTCGTTCGCATAAACTAGAAACAGTATGTTTATCTTTTAAACCAGTGTTGGAAGTACTTTGCTGATTAGAAAAATTAGTAACAGTGCCTGTAGTAATAGAAGATGAAGTCCGTGTTTTGTCAGTGTTATCAACACAAATAATCTGTGCCTCTGAACCAAAATATACGGCTCTGTTCTTTTTATATCATTTACCTGAACCATTGGAAATGTTTGCTGTGTTTTTTCTGCCTCTCCTAACCTCGTGGAAACCTACGTGTTGGTCACTTTAAACATCTACTACAGTCGTGAAGCCAGCCTACACCTTCCGAAATAAAATGACTTGTCCCCAGCAGTTTTATCTGACCAGGAGTCTGATGACTCTTGAGGTTTCTGAATATGAAGACATGCAACCCTCGTCTGCTTATGAGGATTCAGTTGCAGAGGAATCCATTCCTTCTGCTTCTCCAGAGGATTTTTCATTTGGTGAAACCCTACATACTTTAAGGGAGCATTTCCAATGGGAGTGTTATGACTATCCTCAGTCCAAAAAGAAGACTCTGGGAATTCTTAGATTTACCACAGCACAGACCTTTAGCCATTCCTCCTGTCCTGGATGTTGTGATTGATGCCTTTATGGAATCCAGTTTAACTCCTGACACCCTTCCACCTGCTCCCAGGAAGCCTGACCGGTATTAGAGTCCCTGACTCGCACAAAGTTCTTTTCAAAAATCCTACTGCTGACCCAGAGGTTATCTTCCAAGGACCTAAAGGAATAAAAGCAACCACAGCTAAGAATCCCATCCCCTCGGACAGGGATTCCCGAGCTTTAGACAGATGGAGTAAAAAAGTATACACCTCTGCAACTCTTGCAATTAGAGCACTCAATTGTCATTTCCACATGCTGAAATACCAGCAACATAATATGGAACTCTTTAAGCAACAAATATCTACCTTTCTGGCTTGTGCAGAAAATTAAGAATTACAGGAGTTTATGCATTCTGCAAGCCAAGTTACTAAACACACCTTGTAATGTGGCTTTGACCCCCTAGAAGCATCTTGCAGGGCAGCAGTCACAGGTTCTGTACTTAGAAGGCATGCTTGGCTTAAGGAACAGACCTTGCCAGACCATGTCAAATCAAAACTATTGGACACACCATTGAACAAAGATGATTTGTTTGGCACCATGGCAGAAGAGGTCTTAAAGATGGAAGAAAAATCTAAATCTGTGCAGACAGTTAAAGACTTCTTACAGGTGTAGCCTCTGAGGTTCAGTAGGCATCGCCTCTCCAAGCACTGGTCCTTTCCAGCCCCCTCAAGACCAGCTCAGACAAGACCTAGGGAAGCAGACAGCAGTCCCAGGGAATGCAGAAATCTAAGCAATGGAGTTCTTGTACTTCAAAAACAGGGAGTGCTAAGCCACCCCCTTGTGGAAAGAACTCACAATGACTTTACACCTCCACCCCTTACCTCTGCTCATCTGCTTGTGTCCCTAGGAGGAAAACTCTCCTCCCATGTCAAAAACTGGGAATCTATCGCCAACGACAGATGGGTCCTCAACATAGTGTTCCAGGGATACAAATTTTATTTCTACACTCTGCCAACCTCAAAAGGGTTCCCAGATTATCCTCCAAACCAGTGGGCAGAGGCCAAAAAGCAAGTCCTTTCCCTGCTCTCCATGAGGGCAATACAGCCTGTTCCTGCAGACCATATAGGCCAAGGTTTCTATTCCAGGCTTTTCCTGGTACCCAGAAAAGAGGGCACCTGATGCCCAAATCTCAATCTAATTAATTCTAAACACCTTCCTGGTGACACCAAAATTCAAAATGCTCCCCCTCCAGCAGCTTCTTCCTGTGCTATCCAAGGCTGCTTGGTTAGCCACCCTAGACCTAGAAGAGGCCTATCTACACATCCCAATCAGGGATTCCTGCAGGAAAGATCTACTTTTCAGGGCAGGATCTATGCACTTTCAGTTCTCTGCGCTTCCCTTTGGCTTATCCACTGCTCCTAGAGTTTTCACAAAATGCCTGGGTCCAGCCATTGCTTTTTGCAGACAAAGGAATATTCAAATTTATCCCTACTTAAACAACTGCCTGATTCAGGCAGACAGTCAGGAAAAGCTGTTACAACACTTGACCTTTGTAAAGGACTTACTGACCTCCCTGGGGTATATTATAAACGAAAAGTAATCAAAACAAGTACCCACTCAAAAAATTATATTCCTGGGAGCAAGCCTGGACACAGCATCCCAGATGGCATTCCTTACTCCAGAAAAATAAGCCTATCTGACAGGCTACTTCTCTCAACTAGCCACCAGAACCCAGTTATCCGCAAGGAAAATCCTGCAAGCTCTAGGGTTCATGGCATCCTGCATGCTACTCAGTCCATATGCCAGACTATAAACGAGGAAACTTCAGTGGTACTTAAAAAGCCTTTGATGTCAACACTCTCAGGACTTGGAAACTATCATACTCATGATTCCCTGTCTAAGGAAAGATTTTCTTTGGTGGGCAGCAGCATGCAACCACAACAAGAGTCTTCCCTTCTCACAACCCCACGCTGCCCAGACCCTAACCACAGACACATCAGATTATGCTTGTGGTGTACACCTGGATGGCCGGTGCATTCAGGGCCATCGGAGCCCAAATCAAGTACATCTGCACATCAACCAAAAAGAGAGATGCTAGCTGATGTCCTTCAAGGATGCATCTGCAGTCATAACAAATGGGTTGTCCTGTCGTCAGGCAGCCCTTCGGT
The DNA here is from genome assembly GCF_019279795.1 of Protopterus annectens. Classification (NCBI taxonomy): domain Eukaryota; kingdom Metazoa; phylum Chordata; order Ceratodontiformes; family Protopteridae; genus Protopterus; species Protopterus annectens. The sequence continues at coordinate 1,448,506,789 of NC_056741.1, read as the reverse complement.
CGGCCGGATTCCAAAGTCTGGGACCGGCTTCGGCTGATGTCGCACTTCACCCGACGTCATCTCTGCTGGTCTTCGGGTATAAAGGCATCAGCCGACGCCATCTTCCTCAGTCTTTCTTGCCACGTGGCGCCCGAAGCAGAAGCTGTTCGCAAGTGCCGGTCGGTCAGATCCAGAGATTACTACTACCGAATACTACTTGAAGACTTCTAAAAGCTAAGTACCCGTTGGGGACTCTTTCTTGCCTCAGCCGATGTCAGAAAAAGTAAATAACTGTTTAACTTGTGGGAAACAAATACCTCATAAAGATTTCCACTCTTACTGCCTACCTTGTTTAGGCCCAGACCACGGCGTAGCAGCCTGTTTAGCCTGTGCTTCCTTCAACCGACGACGCTTAGGCGCCGGTCGGAGTTTGCTGAACAGTTTTTCGCTCAGATTTTGCGTACATTATGCCGCCGGATCCTCCAACTACCCAAATTGTTAAAACGCAAAGAAAAGACCGACACTCGCGGTCCGCGGTTTCGGCTGAAACCACGGTTAAGCAAGCGCGAGTGTCTCGGTTTCGGCGAAACCGAGAAAACGGGTCAATCTTCAGCCGAATCCATGACTACTACTGAGGCTCCTGCTACCTTAGTTGAATCGGCCTCCGAAGCTTTGCCTACTACTGTGGTTCCTAGTGAATTATCAGACACCATCCCTTTGGATGTCTCTACCCCAGCATGTGGTGCTGCTAGGCCTCCTGCAGCCATGTCTATAAAGGCCTTTGCCAGGGCTAAAGCAGCCAAAACTGTTAAATCAGTGCCTGTTAAGGCCCCCTCACACAGGCCCACTTCTAGTTCACAAATGCTTACTCTGGCAGAGGATTTAATCTCCTTAATTAGGGGATCCCAATCTCACCCAGACAGGGCCTCTCAGCCTCCAGAAAAGAGACCTAGAGCAGAGCCCCCCGAGCCAGTGTCCTCTGATGATTCTTCGGATGACTCAGACATTACAGATCAGCCAGAGGCTCCTTTTTCTACTTATGAAGATTCCGATGCTGAAGAATCCATTCCATCTGCCTCTCCACCAGAGGAATTTTCCTTTGGGGAAACCTTACATGCCATGAGAGAACAATTCCAATGGCAGGGACAGGATTTCTCAGATTCCAGAAAAAGGCTTAGGACCTTTCTGCACTTACCACAACATAGGCCCTTAGCTATACCTCCAGTTCTGCCTGTTGTGGATGATGCATTTAATGATGTTTGCACTGCTCCTGATACTTTACCTCCAGCCCCTGCCAAACCAGATAGATTTTACAGGGTACCAGACACTCATCACCACCTATACAAGGCCCCACTTGCAGATCCTGAGACTATATCCCAGGGGCCTAAGGCAGTAGCTTCGACCTCAGCAAAACCCTCTCCTTCTGAAAGGGAATCCAGGTCCTTAGAGAGATGGGGGAAAAAGTTTACACCTCTGCTACTCTCTCAGCTAGAGCTTTAAACTGTCAGTTTCACATGATCCAGTACCAAGAGTTTATGCTTGATCAGTTAACTAAGAAGCTGTCCTCTGATGACTCCTTAGATAAGAAATATGTTTTAGAAATGGTGAATAACATTCAGCAGGTTAGTAACCATTCTTTAAAATGTGGCTATGATGCACTGGAGGCTTCATTTAGATCAGCCATGACTGGCACAGTGATAAGAAGGCATGCATGGTTGAAAGAACAGGTCTTGCGGATCATGTTAAAGCAAAGCTGTTAGATGCTCCTATGGATAAGGCCAGTCTATTTGGTACCCTGCTCAGCAAGTAATGAAGAAAATGGAAGAGAAGGCAAAATCTGTACAAACAGTTAAGGATTTCTTACAGGTTCAGCCCCAAGGTTTAGCAGGAACTGGCCTGCCAAAAATTGGTCCTTTCCAGACTCCTCAAAATCTCAAAGAGGCAGGAATAGACGCTCTAGAGGCAGAAATCAATCCAGAGGAGGTGCCTATAGAGGACGCCAGTGGCAAGGCAATAACCAGCGAGGCACAGACACAACCACTGCCACTGCAACAGGACAATCACAGTGACTTGGCTCTGACACGCCTACCAGGGAGCAAATAGCAGCACCTTTAGGCGGAAAGTTAGCCTTATTTTCGAAAAATTGGCACTATATCACAAAAGACAAGTGGATTTTGCAAACCATAGACCAAGGCTACAGGTTCCACTTCCACACCTTACCAGTAAAAGAGGAATGCCAAACCTACCTCCAAATCAAAAACAGAAGCTCTAAAGCAGATAGCTCAATTAACAAAGATGAGAGCTGTGGAAAGAGTACCAATAACACAACAGGGCAAAGGATTCTACTCCAGACTCTTCCTAGTACCAAGAAAAGAGAAAAGTTGGAGACCTATTCTCGACCTGTCCGTCTTAAACACATACATCATTGTCCCAAAATTCAAAATGCTGACCCTACAGCAACTTCTTCCCATGCTGGGCAAGAAGTGTTGGCTGGTAACTCTAGATCTCAAGGAGGCATACCTGCACATCCCCATACGACAAAATTGCAGAAGATACCTCAGATTTCTTGCAGGATCAGAGCATTATCAATTCTCACCATTGCCCTTTGGCTTATCTACTGCGCCCAGAGTATTCACAAAATGCCTGGCATCAGTAATTGCTCATTGCAGGCTACAGGGAATCCAAATTTATCCATACCTGGACGACTGCCTGTTACAAGCGGACAACAAAAGCAAGCTGACAACAGATTTACAAAGAGTCATTTGCTTACTACAAGCCCTGGGATACACAGTCAATTTAAAAAAGTCAAGACTGATACCATCCCAGACAAGAACATTCTTGGGTGCGGAATTGGACACAGTAAAACAAATGGCATTCCTAACTGCAGAAAAACAAGAACAACTCCCTCTTTACTTCTTGGCATTAACAAAGCAGAACAAACTAACAGCAAGAAAAGTACTGCAGGCCTTGGGCTTCATGGCATCATGCATAATCCTGGTCCCCATGCCAGACTGCATATGAGAAAGCTACAGTGGTACCTAAAGAATTTATGGTCTCAACACAGGCACAGCTTAGAAACCGAAATCCCACTAATCCCATGCCTGAAACAAGAGTTCCTATGGTGGGCTCAAGCATGCCAGTCAAACCCAGGCTTGCCCTTCCACAACTTTCAAGCAAACCAAACCATCACAACGGACGCCTCAGACCTAGGCTGGGGCACATGTTGGACAAGTGCATACAAGGATTGTGGACTCCAGACCAGCTGCACCTGCACATAAACCAAAAAGAAATGCTGGCAGTAAAACTAGCAATCCAGAAATTCAGACCATTCCTCAAAGAAGGCCATTTAATGATAAGGACAGACAACACCACAGTCATGTGGTACATCAACAAACAGGGAGGCACTCATTCATACCCCTATGCAGAATGACTCTGGACCTTTGGAATATGGCTCTGAGCTACAACATCCAGTTACAGGCAATATTTGTGCGGAAAAGAAAACACCCTAGCAGACATGTTAAGCAGAACCACCTCGGATGCTCACGAATGGATGCTACACCCGGACATCTTCAAGGCCATCACAAAGAAATGGGGAATGCCACAAATAGACCTATTCGCATCCCCACTCAATCACCAGCTCAAAAATTCTGCACAAGGACATGCCACCCACTTGCATGGAAGGTGGACTCTCTATCCTTCAGTTGGAAAGGCCTGACAGCATATGCATTTCCACCTCTTCCTTTGATGCACAAGGTACTACTGAAAATCAAAGAGGAACGTCCAAGGATAATTCTGATAGCTCCGAATTGGCCAAGACAACACTGGTATCCTTTGCTGAGGAGCATGTCTCAGGGGAGAATGTGGTCAATACCCCTGATGCCTTTGATGTTAACTCAGAACAACTACAACATCATGCACCCAAACCTAAAAACCTTGCAACTGACTGCCTGGAACATCACATAACAGCAACTAACCCAGACTTATCCCAAAGGGTTAAAGACATTATCCTTGAAGCCCGCAACAAGAAGGAACTATGCAGGAAAATGGAAAAGGTTTGTCATTTGGAGTACTGAAAGAGGAAAAGATGTGTCGAACATAGATATTGCTAACATCCTGGAGTACTTGGCAGAGCTTCTACATATGGGCCTGTCCTATTCCTCCATCAAGATACATGCATCAGCTATTTCCGCAGAATACAGCTTCGATCCACCTGTCTTTTTGCATCCTCTACTCAGGCAATTCCTCAGAGGGATCAAGAATGTAAAACCTCCTAGGAAACCACCATTACCAGCATGGGACTTGAACTTTGTGCTAGAAAAATTGACACTCCCTCCATTTGAACCAGAAGCAACAGCAGATCTTCAACACCTATCATGGAAAACTGCTTTCCTACTGGCAATTACTTCAGCAAGGAGGGTTTCGGAACTACAGGCCTTAATGGCAGTACAACCCTTCCTAATCTTCCATCAAGATAGTGTCCATGAGAACTAATCCTACATTTATGCCTAAGGTGGTATCCAGAGTGTCTTTAAACCAGGCAATCCACCTACCTACCTTCTTTCCCAATCCACAGAACAGAGGGGAAAGGCTGCTGCATACCTTGGATGTACATTGACAGTTACGCTACTACCTGGACAGAACCAAAAGTAACAGAAAAACTGACCAGCTTTTAGTAGCCTATGCAACAGGAAGGGAAGGAAAAGCAATTTCCAAACAGACAATCTCCAAATGGATAGGAAATTGCATAAGATTCTGTTACTCCTACCATGGAAAACCAGTTCCACAGAACATAAGACCTCATTCTACAAGGGCTACAGCCACTACCACAGCTTTCTTACGAGGAGTGGCAACCAAGGACATTATTGAGGCTACTTGGACCTCCGTGCATACATTTGCCAAGCATTATAATTTACCTCTATACTCTAGATCCCGAGCAGGGTTTGCCACTGCTGTATTGCAAGGGATCCTAACTACACCATAATTCTTCTTCCTCCTCCCCTAGTTTGGCTATGGTATTCTACCCATTTGTTATGACTGCAGATGCATCCTTGAAGGACATAGTACAGTTTTGTACCTACCATAAATGTAGATGTCCGAACAGGATAGCATCTGCAGTCAGGATTACCCACCCTCCTTCCCCTCTGTGGTACTCCTAGGGTATTTACCCTCCTAATAGCTAGCTGGGGGGAGTCTCTTATGGTGTATTTGTTTGTATATATGTACATACATGCTTATTTTTGTGTTTGCCTTCTACTATTTTGGAAACATTGGCATTTATCCAAAATTTAGCTTTCCTAGAGGGCAACTGGCATCTGGGGCAAGAAACACTGAGGAAGATGGTGTCGGCTGATGCCTTTATACCTGAAGACCAGCAGAGATGACGTCGGGTGAAGTGCGACATCAGCCGAAGCCGGACCCAGACTTTGGAATCCGGCCGACCGAAGGGCTGCCTGACGACAGGACAACCCATTTTTATGACTGCAGATGCTATCCTGTTCGGACATCTACATTTATGGTAGGTACAAAACTGTACTTTCAGCATGCTCTGACAGCTTTCAGACTCCTTCTCTCCCTGTGGCCTCTACTGAGCAAAACAGACAACATCACAGTGATGTGGTGCATCAGGTAGAGGAACTCACTCATTCCCCACTGTAGGCTCGCTGTGACCCTTTGGTGCACTGCTTCAGCCATGCAAATTCACCTGCAAGCCCAAATCCTGCCAGGCTCCCAAAGCTCTCTGGCAGACAGCTTAAGCAGAAACCTCCTAGACCCACACTAGGGGGAGCTAGACCACAACGCCTTCAACCTAGTAACCCAGACATGGGGCACTCCAAAGGTGGACCTCTTTGCCTCCCACAACAATCACCAGCTCAGCAAATTCTGCACCAGGGTACCTCACGGCAAGGCCTGGAAAGTGGATGCAGTGTCCTTTCAATGGGTAAACTTCTCTAGCTATACATTTCCCCCTCTAACGCTACTTTCAAGGGTACTAAAAATAACAGAGGAAAAACCAAGAGCAATCTTGATTGCCCCAGACTGGCCACGTCAGCACTGGTACCCACTGCTGTGCAGTCTGTCACCCCTGCCACCATGGCACCTACCTCCGATCCCAACTCTCCTGACCCAGCAGAATGGAGAATGCATGCATCCACAATTGCAGACCCTGAACCAGGCAGCCTGGCTTATTCCCTGACCTCTCCTCCAGTTGCCTGTCTTAAGCAAGCAAGTCCTGGATGCTGTACGTGAGGCCAGATGCCCCCAGCACTAGAACATCCTGTGCTCACAAGTGGAAAAAGTATTTCACCTGGATCCAGGGTAAAGCAGCTGAAACACAGCCCTCCCTACTGCCTGTCCTGGATTACTTAGCAGACCTACTACACAGGGGCCTATCCTTCTCTTCTATTAAAATTCATACCTCTGCCATCTCTGCTCAATACAGCACAGAACCACCTCTTTTCTCACCCTGTCATCAAACAATTCCTAAGAGGGGCTAACAATTTAAGACCACCCAGAAGAGCTCCTACCCCAGCTTGGGAACCTTAACTTTGTGTTGGAAAAGCTCACACTACCCCCCTTTGAGCCTGCAGCTTCAGCAGTTAAAATTCCTGTCTTGGAAAACAGCCTTGCTTCTGGCCATCATTTCAGCTAGAAGAGTTTCAGAGCTACAAGCACTCATGGCTGTAGAGCCCTTCATCATTTTTCATGCTGACATGATCTCCCACAGGACTAGCCCAACGTTCATGCCTAAAGTGGTGTCCATTGTGGCTCTCAACCAATCAATTCATTTGCCCACCTTTTTCCCTAACCCACAAAACAAGGGGGGAAAGATTCTGCACTCTAGATGTGCACAGACATCTCAGATTCTACCTGGATAGGACTAAATCTTTTAGGAAGACTGACCAATTGCTAGTCAGCTTTGCAGAAAGGGCAGAGGGCAAGGCCATATCCAAACAGTCTCCAAATTGATATCGCACTGTATCCATTTCTGCTACAAATACCACAGGAAACTGCCCCTAAGGGGGGTCAGGACGCATTCCACCAGGGCAACCTCCATCTCTGAAGCTTTTCTCAGAGGGGTCCCTACCAGGGACATCATGGAGGCTGCAACATGGAGTTCTGTTCATACCCTCACCAAGCATTACCACCTGCCTATTTTCCTCCATATCCAGGACATGCTTTGCAACAGCAGTCTTGCATGACTGCCTCCACCCTTTTCTTCAGATTTGGGAATCAACCCAAGTGTGATGACTGCAGCAGTGAAACAGGAAGAACATAGTACACTTACCATAAATGTAGATGTTTGAGTGTATTCACTGCTGCAGTCCTGGTTTCCCACCCTCAATCCACCTTGTCTCTCTGTCTCTCTTCCTCACTCCTTTCAGGGATTTTTGATATTTAACTGGTGGTGTTCTTCCACCATAACCTAGCTCCCTATTTGGGGCAAGAAAAACTGATGTAATGGCGTCGGCTGCCTGATTTTATACCACTGATGACCTGACGTCAGTCCTGGAGCGACAGCAACCAAAGCAGAAATACTAAGCCTCTGGTGTTCGGGCCAACTGTGGGCTACCCCTGGCAGGATAACCAAAGTGTGATGACTGCAGCAGTGAATACACTCTAACATCTACATTTATGGCAAGTGTACACAACTGCACTTTTGTCATCTCTTTATTATATCACTGTAATCCTTATCTCCTTCCATGAAACTGGTATTCTCTCCCCTTGTAAAATGTCATTAAATAGCTGTTCCTACATTTTCCTACATCCTGTTAACTTTAGGATGTTAAGTTGTCTATCTCGCCTTCATTCTTGCTGGATGGGTTCGGAGCCGACCTCGGCTCCGACTCGGCCACTCTAAAGCTCGAGAGTTGGTTCCACCGGCTCGAGGCTCCCCTTATATCCCACAATGCTAGGCGAGAGTTACCTCAGATCTCGTTTGCCGCTACAGCTTCGAGGTTGGTTTTCTACCGGTTCTTGGTAAGTGACTTTTTCTTGTGTAATTTAGTCTATCAAAACCCCTTTAATTTTAATATTTTTACTTATTTCCCTTAGTTTAGAGAAATTTTTATCCCCTTCTAAAAAAATTCCCATTTTTTTCCCTCAAGAACTTTAGGTTCTTCCCTTGGGCCTACAGGCCTTTTCTCTTCCCTAGTGGAGTGTGTGTATTATTTTAAAATCCTAGTTAGTGGTTTTATTATAATTTAAACTTGACAGGGTGTAATTAGTGTGTTTGTGTGTGTGTTTGTTTACACCTGTTAAAAATGTCTAAGGAAGCAAAGGTCTCGATTCAAGAAGTGTGATGCGTGCTGTCAGAAAATGTCTCTGACAGACGCTCACACTTCTTGTGTCTACTGTCTGGGGCCTTTGCACCTGCAGGACTCCTGTGCTGTGTGCCATGGCTTCAGCCCCAGGGTCCTGCAGGAAAGAAAAAATAAATTGATATTAAGAGGCTTACTCAAGCCAGAGGATTCCCTATCTGTTTCAACAGGGAAGCCCTCTAAGGCATCTAGGTCTTCGGCTCCGACAACTGAGCCGAGACCTAAGGTTTCTCAACCTCTGCCTTCATCGGCTCCGGCTGGAGCCGATAAGTCTCAGTCCACAGTTTCTGTGGCTCTCGGCTCCGGCGGAGCCGAGGTAGTAGAGTTCCGTGTCGGCTCCGACCAGACCTTCGGAGCCGACAACTAGGAAGAAGTCCAGGTCACCATCTCTTGGCTCCGTTCATTCGGCTCCAGGATCTCCCCTGCTGTCTGAACGGAGCCAAGATCTCACTCCTCTAGGTCATCGAGGCTGTCGGATCATGACCTTCAGAGGGTAGTGAGTCGACTTCTTAAGTCCGAGGCACTGGCCCAGATGCTTCAGAGCCCGACTCATCAGTCGATGCCTGCCCGGTCCATCAACATATTCCTCCTTCGACTCTCTTGAGCTCGGAGCTGGGTCGCATCAGAACCGAGACTGTGATAGCCGGAGCCGATACAATTGTCTTGGCTCCGTCGTCGGCTCCCCTTTCTTCCTTCGAAGAACCTCGGCGCCGGGCTTCCCTCCTCGGCTCCGAGGGGTGAGTGGCATCGGACCCTTGTCCGACCCCTCTCCCTCTCGGTGCCGCGCTGGTGAGTTCAGCTCCGACATCGGCCTCGGAGCCATCACTGTCGGTGCCGAGGGGGGTTCTTAGCTTCTCGGAGCGGGGACCTCTGGCTCTGCCTGACAGGGGTGCATTCGAGGTCATGCGGAGTGTGTTAGAGCCTGGCTCTACTCCACAGTCGGCTCCGTCCGCCCCTCCCTCTACAGTGCCTCAGGTTAAGTCGACTCACTCCCTCATCCCGGACCGCAGAGAGCCAGCTCCTCAGGAACCCCCTGTGGGATTTCATCCTCTTCCGAGGCCTCTCCTGATTTGGCAGAAGAGCCCCTCGGAAGAGGAAGTGTAAGAGGAAACACATTGACTCACCTGAGTCCATCACGCCAGACACAGATTTGGATGATTCTGAGGGTTCCCCGTTCCCCTTCTGAAGATGTCTCATTTGCAGACATTCTGGAGATCCTGAAACAGAGGGGAAATTGGCCAGCCCTCAACCCTTCGGAGGACGAATCTGTGTATCTTGAGGCGCTTGGCTCTCGTCCTTCCACCTCCTGGGTGTCCCCCTTGACCCCCTCATGCAGGTGGTTGCTAAGAAGGCATGGACGGCTCCTGATTCAGTGGACCCCACTCCCAGGAGACCCTCCAAGTTCATAACGGCACCAGCAGACAAACAGTTCTTAACAAAAGGAGTTTCTGTGGATGCTATGGTGGTAGCTGCTGCCACTAAGAAGGAGCTAGCTGATCCTTCAGTACCTGTCCATCCACCTAACAAGGAATCTAGGTCCATGGACAGGTACGGGAAGCGGATGTTCTCGTCAGCGACATTTACCATGCGTTCGCTGAACTACCTGTGCCACTTTACTGTCTTCAAAGGGACTTGATCAAGGAAGCGAGTGAAATGTTAAAGGACCCTACAGCTGCGGGTTTCCAAGATAAGATGAACACGCAGCTGGCTACCCTTAACTCCATAACCAACTCCTCCATGCGCCTTTCTTACGCGGCTGATGGAGCGAGCAGAGCCAAGAGGGACAGGTGTGGCCTTACGTAGGCATGCCTGGATGCGGCTATGCAATTTTGCGGACCCCTTCAAGACGTCTTTCACTAACTCCCGCTTGATGGATCATCCTCTTTGGTCCTCAAGTGAAAGAAACCTTGACTAGGTGCGAAACTGATGGCAAGACCCTTTCTGCCGTCGGAGTCCGTTTTCTACTCCTTCTAGGCCTTACCCCAAAGGCCAGAAAGGTGGAAAGATGTGGTTCCGTAAACAATCTCAAGGGACTTCGCCTGACGACAGAGTCGCTTCCTGCCAGAGGCAGAGGCGGAATAACAATGGTAGACGCCGCCTAGGGGCAGGGGGTCCGCAGAACCAGGGCAATCGGAAGCCTTCCTGACCAGCCCTTTCAGCATCCCTGAGGTGTTGCCCGACTGCCCATCTTCGAGGCAGTCGGGGAAGATTGTCACTGTACCCAGAAGCCTGGCTATCCCTGACTCAAGACAAATGGGTACAGTCCATCATTTCAAGGCTATTCTATCCCCTTTCTTCGCATTCCAAATCAGTCAAAAATCCCTTCCAGATGTTCCACCCGCTCAAAGGGATCTAGCTGTTTTGGAGATTTCAAAACTGCTTGCAAAAGAGCAATTCAGCCAGTTCCAGCAGACCAGCAAGGATCCGAATCTACTCAAGGTTCTTTTAGTTACAAAGAAAACAGGGGACTGGAGACCAATTTTGGATCTCAGTGTCTTGAACAGATCAGCCAAGAAAACAAGATTTCGGATGGTCACGCTGCAATCCATCCTTCCCCTTTGGGCAAAGGAAACTGGATGTGCTCTATAGACCTTCAGGATGCACTATCACATAAAATGAACAGACGCTCCAGAAGATTCCTCCGCTTCAGGCTGGGAACCAGTCATTTTCAGTTCAGGGCCCTGCCCTTTGGTCTCACCACTGCCCCGGTGTTTACCAAATGCATGGCAGTGGTAGCTTCTCACCTGAGATGACAAGGATTCCAGGTGTTTCCATATTTGGACGACTGGCTCCTCACAGCTCCCACCAAGCATCTCCTTCTGATGGCCAGGGATTACACTTTTCGCTTGTCAAAAGCTGGGTATTTCAATAAATTGCGAAAAGTCTGTTTTGTCGCCTTGTCGCACTATTACCTACATAGGCAAATCTAGATACAGTAAACATGTCTGCGAGACTAACACATCAGAGAATAACAGACATTCACAAACTGGTATCACTCCTTTTCAACAACAACAGAATCAAAGCCAGGTTAGTTCTGAAAGTGTTGGGAATTATGGCAGCAGCCATACCTCTGCTTCCATTAGCCAGATTCCACATGCGGATCCTTCAATGGATGCTCTTTACTCAATGGTCATACCAGCAACTTCCAATGTCTCACACCATTATGATCACGCAAGCGTGCAAAAATCATCTCATGTGGTGGATGTCTTCCCCTCAGCTCTTGTTGGGAAGACCCTTTGTTCCACCTCCTCCGGTTGCTACTCTGACAACGGATGCCTCCCTGATCGGGTGGGGGGGGGACATTATCAGGGCAGGACGGTCCAGGGCACATGGCAACCAAACAAATGCCACTTGCACATAAATGTTCTGGAGATGAGAGCAGTGCTTTTAGCGTTGCAAGCCCTTCAAGACTCTCTTCCCTTGGGAACGATTGCAATCCAAACAGACAATATGTCTGTAGTGTGGTACATCAACAAACAAGGCGGAACCAGGTCATACCCCCTGTGTCGAGAAGCACTCAGACTGTGGCAATGGGCGATTTCTTCTCAGCGGTTTCTGATAGCAACGCACATCTCCGGAAAGTCCAATCAAATTGCGGACAAGTTGAGCAGAGCTATACTCATGCCTCACGAGTGGTCTCTGAAAGACTCTGTAGTGAGAGAAATTTTTCTCAAGTGGGGTCAGCCTTGCTGCGATCTTTTTGCTACTCCCCAAAACAGCAAGTGCAGAGAATATTTCACTCTATTCCCTTTACCAGGCCAACCCAGCAGAGACGCTCTAGTCCAAGTTTGGCCCCGGGACTTCTGTATGCATTTCCTCCTTCCCACTAATCTCTCAAGTGATACAGAAAGCTATCGCTCAGAAGGCCTCATTGATCCTCATTGCTCCTTACTGGCCTCGACAAGTGTGGTTCCCCTTTCTACATCGATTTCTTTTGGAGCGACCGTGGAATCTGGACCTAGTTCCAGATCTTTTGATCCATCAGTCGGGTCAGTTTCATCGCTCCCTCCCTCTCTGAACCTCACTGCTTGGTTCCTCCAGTTCCAACCTTAGCCAGGCTTCCTCAATTATCTCACTCTGTTAGAGATATTTTGATAGCTTCCCATAAATCTTCCACTGGAAGATTTATTTGAGTAAGTGGAAACGCTTCACATATTGGGCTCAAGGAAAGGACATAGATCCTTTCACTGCTTCCATCCAATTAGTCCTTGATTTTCTAGCTGAACTCTTCCATGCAGGTTCATCTCCTCTACACTTAAAGTTCAATTGGCAGCTATTTCTAACTTTCATGTGGGTATTTCTGAATCTGCCTTAATGTCCCACAAGCTTTGCAAAGCCTTTTTGAAAGGAGTTTTTCTTCTCAGACCTCCTATAAGAAACCCTCCTTCTCCTTGGGACCTAAATTTAGTTCTTGCTTCTTTGATTCTCCCCCCTTTCGAACCTGCAGTCTCCTGTTCTTTAAAATTATTATCATGGAAGACTCTTTTTCTGGTAGCTATTACATCAGCTAGAAGAGTTTCAGAGCTTCAAGCACTCAGCTGTCGTCCTCCTTATCTTTTGTTTCATAAGGACAGAGTATCCTTACGAACTAACCCGTCCTTTTTGCCTAAGGTGGTCTCGACGTCAAATCTAAATCAAAGCATTGATCTACCTGTTTTTTTTCCAGAATACTCCAATAGGTCTGAACAAAAATTACACTGCCTGGATGTTCACCGTCAATTGAGGTACTACTTGGATAGAACAAAACAGTTCAGGAAATCTGATCAGCTGTTTGTCTCCTATGCGGAAAGCAGAAAGGGACTTTCAGTTTCAAAGGTATCATTATCCAGATGGCTAACATCTTTGATTTCCCTTGTATATGAAATTAGACATCAAAAGCTGCCTGATAAACCTAAGGCCCATTCCACCAGAGCTTTGGCTACTTCTTTAGCCTTCCAAGATAGACTGCCTATTGACACCATTTGTGCAGCGGCTACTTGGGCTACTCCTCACACTTTCATTTCTCATTATAAGTTGGATTTAGCTTCTAGGCATAGAGCTAACTTTGGTTCCACTGTTCTCAGGAGTCTGTTCCGTTAGGCCACCCGGGACAAGGTGCTAGGGACGCGGTCCCATCCAGCAAGAATGAAGGCGAGATAGACAACTTAACATATAGAAGTTATGTTCTTACCATAACGTTCCATGTTAGTTGTCTTCTTCTCGCCTTCTTCTTGCGTCCCACCCTCCTTCCCCCTGGCCTGGACAGACCTAGAGGAGTTGTGATTGTGACCTCTCTTTCTACCACCTCTTTCTTAGACATATGCTATTATGCATATTTCCTGGTTCAGGATGTAGGTCACCCTTCTTCTTCCTGTTGTTAGAGGTGGACTCTGTTTACAGTTATACTGTTACTATTATAAGCTGGGGTTAGCTTACAAACGAGATCTGAGGTAACTCTCGCCTAGCATTGTGGGATATAAGGGGAGCCTTGAGCCGGTGGAACCAACTCTCGAGCTTTAGAGTGGCCGAGTCGGAGCCGAGGTCGGCTCCGAACCCATCCAGCAAGAAGAAGGCGAGAAGAAGACAACTAACATGGAACGTTATGGTAAGAACATAACTTCTATTTTTGTCACTTGGTTCATTATGGAGCCCATTACTTCTTGTGCTTTGCCCTTTGCAATTTTATTGTAGATCCTATGCATTTCTTCTCTCTCGATTTGACCCGAGCAGCATCTGACATTATTCTGTCTATGTAGCTATGGACCCTATGGAGGATATAGGTTTTGTTTTTACCAAGCCCTAATTTCATTAGTTAACTAGTTAATTTTATTTGTACCTGTTACTTCACTGGAGAGAGATTTTAAAAAAGGATTTATTTGCTGCTATTTCTAAGTCCAGTGGATGGACGAAAGCGCTTAACTTTCAGCGGTTATTATTTGTTATTTTTTTGTTAGTGATTTTACTGATTTGTTTGCCTGCTTCTGATGACTGACGACATTTACTGTTCTTAACTATGGATCACCTATTCCACCCATTGCCCTTCCTACTGATCTTGGAACTCGCTATCCTGCCTATAAGCATTCAAAGTTTGCAGCTGTGTTGACCAATGTACCTTCCAATGATCTTTCCACCTCTTTCCCCTTTTTTTCTTTTGTATCTGAAAGATTTTTTTTCCTGTTTCCCCATCCTAACTGCCAGAGCTTAAGTAGCTTTTGGCAGGTCTGTATTATATCATTGAGCGCTTAAAAAAGCGGACGATGAATAATCAACCCCATGTAAGCAAAAGCTTACAGTCTCGAAAGCTCAGAACAGCGATCCCCCCCCCCCCCGAGGGGAAAAAAAATCGCTGTTCCAAAAAAAAAAAAATTTGAAATACATAAAGTGGGGGCTTCTCCCCCCCCACACCCCCCTACTTAAATAGACCAACTCTGAGAGTGCACTACAGTGCCGAAAACGGCAAAGTAACGGAAGCGGCCAAGCAAATTCTTTCCCTGGGAACGAATTCACTTAAAAGCCGCTTTGCTATTTTGCCTTTTTGTTGTTTTAAGTTCAACCAAGTTATCTAATAGGAACCCGCTTTTGGCACATGTCTAAATTACATTAATTTTGTTCCCACTCTTCACTATCTTATCTTCCCATCCTTGCATTTTGTCTGCATTAACTCCTTTTCTCCATCCTTCTGATTTTTCTTTTCTTCATCCCTGTTTTTCTCAAGTTTTTTCATCATCTCCTAAGATTTATTTCTGCTTGCCATGATCTTTCTCTTGCCCATTCTTATATCCTGTCTGTTGTCTGTCATCCTTTCCCAGGCTTGACACCTCCTCCCATCCTCTACTGCAGTAAGTACTGTATTTACTATATTTCTCACAGTTTTCACTTCTTTAGCAATTAGACTTCATTGTCTTGGGCATTTCCTTTCTTTGACTCCACTAATTGTACTCTCAGTGTAGCGTCTTGCCCCTCCTTATTCTGGACCAGCTGTGGTATTTTAAACGTATCTTCATTTGAGCTCATTCTCTTGTGTTTCGCACATCCCTCCATCCTACCAGTTCTACGTTATGCTCATAGGAACCTTCTTTTCATTGTCATTACCCTTTTACTACTTGGTCACCTATCAACATCCTTTCTGCTAATGACCATAACTGTTCCTTCACATATTCTGACTTCTTCCAACTGGAAGGAGGTTCTTTGCCATTAACCAAACTGTTCCCCTCCATCTGTTCTTCCAGGAGAAGCTGTCTTTTACATCCACCTTATTCAGTTTGTCATACTCAGTAACAGTTGTCTGTTGCAAGGCTTAGAACTGCACTCCTGCTCTGTTTCTTATTCTGTCTGGCAGCTACACTACCCAATCCATTTATATTCTGTGATCCTATTTTTGTTTAAAAATCAGTGATAACTTAATACTTCCTCCATAAAACCC
Organism: Protopterus annectens; assembly: GCF_019279795.1. Taxonomy (NCBI): domain Eukaryota; kingdom Metazoa; phylum Chordata; order Ceratodontiformes; family Protopteridae; genus Protopterus; species Protopterus annectens. The sequence continues at coordinate 1,448,491,090 of NC_056741.1, read as the reverse complement.
TTCCTGCCTCTTATTTTTCTTACTATTTTGTCTCTACTTTCTTTCCTGTCCATTTATCTTTATCGTTTTCACTCTGTGCCTGTCTACTAATTACCTTCAACTCATTCAGTAGCTCTCCTTAGATCACTGTTGCAATATTCCAAACTGTTGGGTTATCTTGCTAAATAACCTGGATGGCTGCCCAGGGTACCAAAGCCAAAAACCTTCCATAGAGCCATATGCCTGATGTATGACCTAAGCCTGCAGACGTATGAGCATGAAAACTTCCAAGTATCTCGCCAACAGCCCAAATGCAGGTCTTGCACGAGTCTGTTCTACATGTGGTCATTGCTGTCGTGTGCCTTCAGTGGTTCAGATAAGTGCCCCTCTGAGAAACCTTCCTAGAGTTTTTATTACAAGTTTTGGTGTCTCAGTACTATTAGATGTCAGCCAGAAAGGGAACGTGTGATTTGTAATAGGCAAATTCTTTATAAAGCTCTCCACATCCAGTGTCGCATTTGCTTAGGTGCAGAATGCAGTTATAAAAACGGCAGCATCTGTTAGTCATTTGTACGAAAAACAATACATACTTGTCTTTCCTCTCTTAAGGTACTGGGTCTCCAAATAAGTATTAAGTGTTTCACCCAAACTAAAATGGTAGATCCTTCTTTTCACACCCGATGCCCTGCTCATTCCAAAAATAGAATTCAAGAGGCTTTGTTCTGATCCTCTGACTGTCCATTTAGACTGACGTACCAGCTGAGTTTTGGAACCAGAGATGCATTTGACTGCTTTTTATGCTGTCGTTACTGTGACCCCATTCCTGCACATAGATATGAGTGATTTTACTGAAATTGGGAAGAAGGGAGAATGTTATCTTATCCTTTTGGAAGGATTTGAGGGTACTAGGGTTTTTTAATTGAGGTGCTTCACTCACAAGAAGAAACAAAACCAGAAATGTTTTTCTCAGACGTCCAAGGAAAAGAGTAGATAGAATTCTCCCAAGGCCTGTTTAAAGCCATTCGGGTTTTCAAACTGCCACCCTTTGTTCCTTCTGCCACTTGAAATCTTGAAACCTCCTCAAAGGAAAATGAGGCAGTCTGATTCAGATGAGTATTCCTGACCTACTCTTCCCAGATTTACTCCCCAGACCAAGTGGCCTCTGAGGACACCTTATCCATTGATTCTTCTGTAGAGAAAATCCCCATTTGGGGAAACCATGTCTGACGTGAAGCATTTTGAGTGGGAATCTAGATAAATTCTGATGTAACATCATTTTTTTGTGCAGTTTGCAAGAGGTGGGCACAGGTATGCCTATACCTGTTCCTGTACTGAAGGGTTTTCTGGATGCTTTTGCAGCCTCTTCCTTTGCTCCTGAATCTTAACCCCCAGGACCCAAAAGACCTGCTAGATTTTATAAAGTGCCTGAAGATTTAAAGTTCCTTTAAGAATCCTTTAGCAGATTTCTTCTGATTCTTTTTCTACTTCTCTGGACAAGCCCTCCAAGCTATTACCTGCTTTTTAAAGGTATACACCTCTTACACTCTGGGTTTCAGAGCTATGGATTACTGAAATCAAATGACAAAATACTGTCTATTCCAGCTAATTTGAATAAAAACTGCTTTCTCTGGATGAACCTGGCATTAGTCAGCAGGACATGGTCTGTGGTGGCTCAGGTTTCACAGATTGCTAGACACTGAATCAAGTGCAGTTATGACGCAGTGGAAGTCTCTTCGTGAACAGCTGCTAGAGTGGTCATTTAGATGGTACACAGGGTTTCGTTCACAGTCCATACCCAGGGACATTAAAGCTAAGCTCCTGAATTGGTCCCTGAAGCAGCAAACCTTTTTAGGGTCTTGCAAGAACAAAGTAAAATTATAAATGATTGCAGATGAATGTCGGTCATGTCGGTCTGTAGGTATCGGAGAAATTACATAGCCTGCTCTTGCAGTGACTCTAAACTTCAGCAGAAGGACAAGACGATGCCTAGTAAAATTTAAAGATAAATTGGACAATGAATCTAAGTCTGGGAGGCCTTCCTGTCAGACAAATCAACCTGACTATTCTTCCTGACCCCCCCTCCCCCTCAGTCCATCCCCCTCACTCTCAAACTCATCCAATCTTTTTAGAGCTGGCAACTCGTAACTTCAGACAAATGGGGCATTTCCATTATTCAGCAAAGTTACTGTATGAAGGAGATGCCAGCTTTCAAAGACACCCCCCTTTCAGGTAAACTTCTTGCCTCCTATCCTCAACCCTGCTACAAGGTACAGTAGAACTGGTTCCACAGCAGTACATAGGAAAAGAGTTTTATTTCTAGGCTTTTTCTAGTACCCAGAAAAGTATAATGGAGACCTATACTAGATTCGTCCTTTCTCAATGTCCCCTCATTGAAAATGTCACTCCACACTCTTGCCTTTCGATCCACAACCCCATTCGCCCTTCCTTCAGAAGATTTTCAGCTTGCTCATCACTCAGTTCTCTGCTTTACCCTTTGGATTCTCTGCAGCCCCCAAGGTATTTGCAAAGTGCCTGGCATCGGTCATCACTTTTTTCAGAACTCTAGAATTCAAATACTATACATTGATTAATTAGTAAGGAAAAAGTGGAGATGCTGTACAAGGATCTGCTCAGCTGGTGTCTACATTAACCAGAGTGTGAGGTTTGTGATCAACTTAGTCCATTATGAATCCTACCCAAACCTGGCCTTTCTATGTTGCAGACTGGACATGCAACTCATGCAGATGTTCTTCATGTTTCACTGTTGCAGTCATCACACTTGGGTTATCCTGCCAGGGGTAGCCCTCATTTGGCCCGAATACCAGAGGCTTGGTATTTCTGCATCGGTTGCTGTCGCTTCAGTACTGACAGGTCGTCAGAGGTATAAAAACAGGCAGCTGATGCCATTAGATCAGTCTTTCATGTCGAGGAGCCTGAAGCAGAAGCAGCTCACACGAGTGCCGGATGGCTACTACCTGAGTTTTCGTTTCCGAAATTGAATCCTCTTGAAGTCTTCTAAAGCTAAGTACCCCATTAGGGATCCTTTTTTCTTGCTCTAACAGATGTCAGAAAAAGTTCTTGCCTGTGGAAAGCAAATACCACACAGAGATTTCCATTCTTACTGCGTCACCTGTTTAGGCCCAGACCGCAACGTACCTCGCTGTTGGTTTTGTGCTTTGTTCAAAGCCCAAACTATTTGTCGTTGGGCCCTTAATGTAGCTAAAAACTTTCATTCTCGAGCTCCGTATTCCGGAATGGTTCAGTAAGCCATCCGACTACCGATGAGCTGAAAAAACATAAGGATAAAGACAGAGACCGCACAGGTCGAAAACTGCCGAAGAAGCTTCCGTTAAGCTAGTTGCCAGTTCGCCGATACTCAGTGAGGTGCTTTCACAGCCCCTGATGCCCGCTTCAATGGATTCGCAGGCCACTACCGAGAACCACTCGTATGCTGCAAGACTCTTCTTTGAGTACAGAACCTGCAGATGTCGCTACCTTGGATGGGGTCTGGAGCTGCTGTGCAGGCACCGGCTTCTGAGGAAGCTCTTCACACCACCGATATTTAGCATAATCAGACTACTTTTGCGTCGTCTTTCTAAAACTACTGAGCTTCTAAGGCCAAGAGTACAAGCTACGCCTAAAAAACCGGTGACCCAATCTAAGCGCCTGCTTCCTTACCACAATTTCAGATGCTTAAAATGGCAGAAGACCTGATCATGTTGATTAGAGGAAGCCAGCCTTACCCTGCTAAAAGAAAGACTTGTCCCCAGCAGCTTTATCTGGCCAAGAGTCAGACTCTGAGGTTTCTGATTATGAAGACATGCCCTTATCTGCCTATGAGGATTCAGATGCAGAGGAATCCATTCCTTCTGCCTCCCCTGAAAAGGATTTTTCTTTTGGTGAAACCCTACATACATTGAGAGCATTTCCACTGGGTATGCCAGGATTATCCTCCATCCATAAAGAGACTCTGGGAATTTATAGATCTACCACAGCACAGATCCTTGGCTATCCCTACAGTTCTGGATGTTGTGGATGACGTCTTTATGGAATCCAATCTAACTCCTGATACTTTACTCCCTGCTCCAAGGAAACCTGACTGGTACTACAGAGTCCCTGACTCACAAGTTTCTCTTCAAAAATCCTACTGCTGACCCAGAGGTCATCTCCCAAGGACCTAAAGGAATAAAAGCAACTACAGCTAAGAATCCCACCCCCTCGGACCAGGATTAGCGAGCTTTAGACAGATGGGGTAAAAAAGTATACACCTCTGGAACTCTCGCCATTAGAGCATTAAATTGTTAGTTCCACATGCTGTAATACCAGCTACATACTGTGGAACATATTAAGCAAAAATTATCTACCTTTCCTGACTCTGCAGAAAATAAAGAATTACAGGAGCTTATGCATTCTGCAAGCCAAGTCAGTAAGCATACCCTGCAGTGTGGGTTTGATGCCCTAGAAGCATCTTGCAGGGCAGTAGCCACGGGTTCTGTACTTAGAAGGCATGCCTGGTTTAAGGAGCAGACCTTGCCAGACTATGTCAAATCAAAATTATTGGATGCTCCTCTGAACAAGGACAATCTGGCACCAAAGCAGAAGAGGTTTTAAAAAAGATGGAAGAAAAGGCAGTCTATGCAGACAGGCAAAGATGCAAGTGCAGCCTCCAAGATTTAGTAGGTATTGCCGATCAAAACATTGGTCCTTTCCAGTACCCTCAAGGACATCTCAAACTAAAACCAGGGGAAACAGACCCACCAGATTAGTCTCAAGGTATGCACAGATCAATGGAGTACCTCCACTTCTAAAGCAGGGAGTGCTAAGCCACCCCCTTACGGAAAGAATTCACAATGACTTCTCACCTTCACCCCTCACCTCTGCCCAGTTGCTCATGCCCCTAGGAGGAAAACTTGCCCACCATGCAAAAACTGGACGTCCATCACCAACGATCGATGGATCATCAACATAGTATTCCAGGGGTACAAATTTTATTATCACATGCTGCCAACCCCAAAAGGGTTCCCAGATCTTCTTCCAGACCAGTGGGCAGAGGCACAAAAACCAAGTTCAGTCCCTGCTTTCCATAAGGGCAATTCAGCCTGTTCCTGCAGAACAGATAGGCCAAGGTTATTATAGACTTTTCCTGGTACCCAGAAAAGAGGGCACTTAGCAACCAATATTAGATCTATCCATTCTAAGTACCTTCCTGGTGGTACCAAAATTCAAAATGCTCACCCTACTGCAGCTTCTCCCCTATGCTGTACAAAGATGTCTGGTTAGCCACCCTAGACCTAAAGGAAGCCTATCTGCACATCCCAGTAGGGGACTCCTGCAGGAAATATCTACATTTCAGGGCAGGATCTATGCATTATCAGTTCTCTGCACTTCCCTTTGGCTTATCCACTGCTCCCAGAGTTTTCACAAAACGCCTGGCTCCAGCCATTGCCTATTGCAGACAGCAAAATATTCATATTTACCCCTACTTGGACGATTGCCTAATTCAGGCAGACAGGAAAAGCTGTTGCAGCACCTGACATTTGTAAAGGACCTTCTAACCTCCCTGGGCTATACTATCAACGAAAAGAAATCCAGACTAGTCTCTAGTCAAAAAAATTGCATTCCTGGGAGCAAACTTGGACACAGCATCCCAGATGGCATTCCTTACTCCAGAAAAACAAGCCTGTTTGACATGCTACTTCCCTCAAATGGCCACCAGAACCCAGCTATCTGCAAGGAAAATCCTGCAGGCTCTAGGGTTCATGGTCTCCTGCAGTCTACTAATTCCATATGCCAGACTGCATATGAGGAAACTTCAGTGGTACTTAAGTCTTTGTTGCCAACTTTCCCAGGACCTGGAAACAATCATACCTATGATACCTTGTCTAAGGAAAGTTCCTTTGGTGGGCAGCAGCATGCAACGACAACAAGGGGCTTTCCTTTACACAACCATATGCCACCCAGACCCTAACCAGACGCATCAGATTATGCCTGGGGTGCACACCTGGACAGCAGGTGCATTCAGGGCCACTGGAGCCCAAATCAAATTCATCTGCACATCAGCCAAAAAGAGATGCTAGCTGCTCAGCATGCTCTGACAGCTTTCAGGGCCCGTACTAATCAAAACTGACAACACCACAGTGATGTGACGTATAAACACGTGGGGGGGGGGGTCCACTCTTACCCACTCTGCAGGCTAGCCATGACCCTGTAGAATATGGTCTCAGCCGTGCATATTCACCTGCAAGCTCAAGTCCTGCCAGGCAAACAAAATTCTCTGGCAGACAACTTGAGCAGAAATATCCTAGACCCACACAAGTGGCAATTAAACCACAACACCTTCAGCCTTGTGACCCAGAAATGGGGGTATTCCGAATGTGGACCTATTTGCCTTCCCCTACAACCACCAGCTCAGCAAATTCTGCACCAGGGTACTTCACAGCAAGGCCTGGAAAGTGGATGCCCTATCCTTCCAGTGGGCAAACCTCTCAATCTATGTATTTCCCTCTCTACCTCTTACAAGAGTATTACTCAAGATAAGGGAGGAAAGACCAAGGGCAATCCTGATTGCCCCAGACTGGCCACGCCAGCACTGGTACCCACTACTGCGCAGTCTGTCACCATTGCTTCCATGGCACCTACCCCAAATCCCTACTCTCCTGACTCAGCAGGAGGGACAGTTCTTGCATCAAGAGTTAGAGACCCTAAACCTTGCAGCCTGGCTTATCCCTCGACTTCTCCTCCAGTGGCCAGCCTAAGCAAGCAGGTACTGGATGTCATACGTGAAGCCAGATGAGCCAGTGCAAGGAAGTCCTATGCGGATAAGTGGAAAAGGTATTGTTCCTGGATTTACACTAAAGGAGCGGATACAGTACAGCACTCCTTGCCTCTCATCCTGGATTACCTAGCAGACCTACTCCACAGATGTCACTCCTTCTCCATTAAGCTCCATGCCTCTGCCATCTCTGCTCATTATATCACTGAGCCACCTCTCTTCTCTCACCCTCTCATCAAGCAGTTCATGAGAGGGGCTAACAACTTAAGGCCACCAAGAAGAGCCCCCCACCCCTGCTTGGGACCTTAACCTTGTGTCGGAAAAGCTCACGCTACCCACCTTTGAGCCTTGCAGCATCAGCAGAGTTAAAATTCCTCTCTTGGAAAATAGCCTTACTTCTGGCCATCACCTCAGCTAGAAGCATTTATGGCTGTGGAACCCTTCATTATTTTTCATGCTGACAGGGTCTCCCTCAGGACTAACCCAAATTTCATGCCTAAAGTGGTATCCATTGTGGCTCTCAACCAATCTGTCCATTTGTCCACCTTTTTCCCTAATCCTCAAAATAAGGGGGAAAGGATCCTACACTTTCTAGATGTGCACAGACTGATCAGATTCTACCTTGATGGGACTAAGCCCTTTAGGAAATATGACCAGTTAATAGCTTTGCACCAGGGGCAGAGGGCAAGGCCATATCAAAACCATTTCCAAATGGATAGCACACTGTATCAATTTCTGTTACAAACACCATGGGAAACCACCCCCTCAGGGAGTCAGAATGCATTCTTGTAGGGCAACTTCAACCTCTACAGCCTTTCTCAGAAGAGTCCCTGTCAGGGACACTCTGGAAGCTGCTACTTGGAGTTCTGTTCATACCTTCAACAAGCATTACCACCTGCCTATCTTTTCCAAATCCAGGGCGGCCTTTTCAACAGCAGTCCTGCAGGGCATACTAGCCAGCCCCAACTCTTCTTGCCTGCCTCCACCCATTCTTCAGCTTTGGGAATCAACGAAAGTGTGATGACTGCAACAGTGAAATACGGAGAAAATAGTACTATTGTGTACACTTACCATAAATGTTAGTGTATTCACTGTTGCAGTCCTGGTTTCGCACCCTCCAGCTCCCTTGTGTCTCTCTCTCTCGCTCTCTCTCCCTCTCTCTCTCCCTCTCCCTCTCTCTCTCTCTCTCCCTCTCTCTCTCTCTCTCTCTCTCTCTCTCTCTCTCCCTCTCTGTGTGTCTCTCTCTCTCTCTCTCTCTCTCTCTGTGTCTCTCTCTCTCTCTCTCTCTCTGTCTCTCGCTCTCTCTCACTGTCTGTCTCTTGCTCTCTCTCTCTCTCTCTGTCTGTCTGTCTCTCTCTCTGTCTGTCTGTCTGTCGGTCTCTCTCTCTCTTCCTCACTCCGTACAGGGCTGTTGGTATTTACTTTTTACCGGTGGTGTTTTTCCACCATAACTTAGCTCCCTATTTGGGGGCTCCTGACATTTGGAGCAAGGAAAAACTGATGTAATGGCATCGGCTGCATGTTTTTATACATCTGACAACCTGACGTCGGTACTGAAGTGACTGCATCTGACACAGAAATACTAAGCCTGGTATTCAGGCCAACTGAGGGCTACCCCTGGCAGGATAACCCAAGTGTGATGACTGCAACAGTGAATACACTCTAACATCTACATTTATGGTAAGTGTACACAACTGTACCGTCTTCCTACCACAAGACAAGGTACAGGCCCTCTCCAACTACCAACCTCTTGTGTCCCCTCAAACCTACACATCAGGGGAAGTTTTCAGGACTTTGGGAATCATGGCAGCAATGAGAACCATGGTGCCTTTAGCCAGATTCCATATGAAAGAGAATCAAAGGTACTGGATCTGTGGTCCCAGCATTCACATCCTGTGTACACCCAAAGTACATTTCCCTTTCAGAAAGTATTTCATTAGTGTTTGTCACAGATAAACCTCAATCCAGGCCTTCAATTCAAGCTGCAGATACCTCACCAGCACCTGCACACAGATACTTCACACATGGTCTTGGCATGGATGGGCTCCATAATGGTCCAGGGTCATGGCCACTAAATCAGAGGACCACACATATCAACCTGAAGGAGATGCAGGCACTGATTCATGCCCTGCAGACTTACTCACACTTGCTTTTCAGACAACACTATAGCCATGTGGTACATAAATAAGCAGGGACGAAGTCTTACCAGCTGTTCAGATTGATATTTGTGTTTCACTGTTGCAGTCATCACACTCTGGTTATCTGCCTGCAGATGGCTCTCAGTCGGCCCGAATACCAGTCTTGGGATTTCTGCATTGAATGCTGTTGCCTCATCCATGACGTCAGGGGTATAAAACATGCAGCCAATGCCATTACATCAGTTTTTCTTGCCATGCGGGAGCCCAAAGCAGTTGGCAAGTGCCAGTCGGCAGCTACCTGAAATTTTTTGTTTTTCGAGTTTCAAACCTGAAGTCTTCTAAAGCTAAGTACCCAGTTAGGGATCCTTTTTTCTTGCTCTAACCGATGTTAGAAAAAGTTAACAATTGTTTTGCCTGTGGAAAGCAAATACCTGAGATTTTCATCCTTACTACGTCACCTGTTTAGGCCCAGACCACAACTTCCCTTGCTGTTGGTTTTGGGCCTTGTTCAACGCCCGAACTATTCGCCGTTGGGCTATTTTTGTCTTTAAATTCATTTGCTCTTGTTCTCCATATTCCGAAATGGCTTCGGTAAGCCATCCAACTACCGATCTTCCGAAAAAATGCAAAGATAAAGACAGAGACACACTGCATAGGTCCAAATCAGCCGATGACCTTTCCGTTAAGCTAGTCGCCAATCCACTGGTACTCAGTCAGGCGCTTTTGCAGCCCCTGTTACCCACTTCTACAGATTCATAGGCCTCTACTGAGACCCTTTCAGAGTCCGGTATTCCGCAAGATGCTTCTTTGACTATGGAACCTACGGATGTCTCTACCATGGATGGGTCCAGAGGCGCTGTGCAGGCACTGGCTTCTGAGGGTGTATTCAGACCTTCCGATGTTCGTATCAAGCAGACTACTTCGTTAATGACTAAATCTACCAAATTTCTCGGGCCCAAAGTTTGCACTACACCTATGAAACAGACTACCAAAGCACATTCTCAAGCTCCCATGCCACAGAAGCAAATGTTTAGAATGGCTGAAGACCTTGTTACTTTAATCAGGGGAAGCCAGCCTTCCCCCTTTAAAAGACAAATAATTGATTTTCCTTCTGATTCTTCAGACCATGAGTCTGATGACCGACTCTTGTGATTACCAGGACATACCTTGTTTACCTATGAGGACTCTGATGCAGATGATTCAATTCCCTCAGCCTTCCCCTCAGAGGACCTTTCTTTCGGTGAAACCTTGCATACCCTAAAAGAGCATTTCCGCTTGGACCCACACGAGTGGAAACTGAAACCAAACCCATTCAAACTTCTAATACACAGGTGGGGGACACCAGAGGACCTCTTTGCGTCCCCCCCAAAACTGTCAAACAAATTTTGCACCAGAATTCCCCACTGCCAACTTGGAAAGTGTATGCCATATCCATCACATGTGAAAACCTCTCAATCTATGCCTTTTCCCCCTGTGCCCCTCCTTCCAAAAGTACTCCTCAAGATCAAACAGGACCGGCCAAGGAAATCCTTATTGCACCAGACTGGCCACGCCAAAACTGATGCCCACTCCTACGCAGTCTGACAGCAGTGCCACTCTGGCACCTACATCAGACCCTCTCTCTGCTGTCCCCAGCAGGAGGGACAGATTTTGCATCCTCATCTACAAATCCTGAACCTGGCAGCCTGGCTTATTCCCTGAATACATTAGCAACCCTCAGCAAACAGGTGCTGGATGTTATCCTTGAGGCCAGGAGGCCCAGTACTAGGAAATCCTATTCATAAAAATGGAATAGATACTGTTTTTGGAGCCAAACTCGAGGGAAATACGCAGCAGTGCCTTCCTTGCCTCAAATCCTAGATTACCTAGCAGGGCTGCTCCACAAAGGCCTATCCTTATCAATTAAGATTCATGCCTGTACTCTCTCAGCTCATTAAAATACTGAGCCACCCCTCTTCTCTCACCCTGTGGTCAAACAGTTCCTGAGAGGAGCTAACAATTTAAGACCCCCAAGGAGAGCTCTCACTCCTGCTTGGGACCTTCTCTTTGTACTAGAGAAGCTCACACTTCTCCTGTTAGAGCTTGTTGGTACAGCAGAGTTAAAATTCCTCTCTTGGAAAACAGCCTTACTGCTAGCCATCACATCAGCAAGAAGAGTGTCTGAGTTACAGGCCCTTATGGCTGTGGAACCCTTCATCATCTTCCATGCGGACAGGGTTTCCCTCAGGACTAACCCATTGTTTATGCCCAAGGTGGTATCCAGTGTGGCTTTAAACCAATCCACCCATTTGCCAACCTTTTTTCCAAATTCTCAGAATAAAAGGGAAAGGATCCTGCACTCCTTGGACGTGCACAGACAGCTCAGGTTCTACCTTGACAGGACTGAACCTTTCAGAAAATCTGACCAGCTGCTAGTCAGCTTTGCTACAGGGGCAGAGGGCAAGGCCATTTCGAAACAAACCATTTCTAAATGGATAGCACACTGCATCCATTTCTGCTAAAAACGCCATGGCAAACCTACCCCACAGGGGATTAGGCCTCATTCCTCTAGGGCTTCCTCAACCTCTACAGCTTTTCTCAGGGGAGACTGTACCAGGGACATCCTGGAAGCTGCAAAATGGAGTTCTGTACACACCTTCACCAAGCATTACCACTTACTTGTCTTTTCTAAATCCAGAGCTGGATTTCCCACGGCAGTCTTACTAGGAGTGCTAGCCATCCCTACTACTTCTTGACTGCCTCCACCTTTCCTCAGCTTTGGGAATCGACCCAAGTGTGATGACTGCAGCAGTGAAACACGAAGAACATAGTACAGTTGTGTACACTTGCCATAAATGTAGATGTTTGAGTGTATTCACTGTTGCAGTCCTGGTTACTCTTCCTCCAGCCACCCCTGTCTTTCTATACTATGTACTTCGTGTTTCACTGTTGCAGTCATCACATTTGGGTTATCTGCCTGCAGCTCATCCAGCCTGAATACCAGAGTCTTCGGATTTCTGTGTTGGATGCTGTCGTTTCTTCCTTGACGTCGGGTCTTCAGGGGTATAAAACATGCAGCTGATGCCATTACATCAGTCTTTCTTGCCGTGCGGTGCCCGAAGCAGAAGCAGTTCACAAGTGCCGGTCGGCTGACTCCTGAAATTTTCGTTTTAGAGTTTCAGAACCAAAGTCTTCAAAAAAGCTAAGTACCCCGTTGGGGATCCTTTTTCTTGCTCTAACCGATGTCTGTAAAAGTTAACTATTGTCTTACCTGTGGAAAGCAAATACCTCAGAGATTTTCATTCTTAATGCATCCCCTGCTTAGGCCTAGACCACAACTTCCCTCGTTGTTGGTTTTGTGCCGTATTCAACACCCGAACTACCCGTCGTCGGACTATTTTTGCAGGTAATTATTTTCGTACTCATTCTGTGTACTCTGAAATGGCTTCATCAAGCCATCCGACTACCGATCTGAAAAAACGTAATGATAAAGACTGAGATAGACCACATAGGTCCAAAACTGCCGACGACACTTCCGTTAAGCTAGTCACCAGTCTGCCGGTACTCAATGAGCCACTTTCGCAGCCCCTGATACCTGCTACTTTTGATTTGCAGGCCTCTACTGAGACCTATTCGAAGTCTGGTATGCCGCAAGATGCTTCTTCGACTATGGGACCTGCGGATGTCTCTATCTTGGATGGGTCCAGAACTACTGTGCAGGCACTGGCTTCTGAGGGTGTATTCAGGCCTACAGACATTCATATTAAACGGACACCATCATTTTCATCCAGGCCTAAAACTCGCACCACGCCTAGAAAACAGATGACCAAACTGCAGGCCGAGGCCCATATGCCTAAAAAAACAAATGCTTAGAATGGCTGAAGACCTCATTACCTTGATTAGGGGAAGCCAGCCTTCCCCCTCTAAGAGACCTAGAACTGAGTTTCTTTCTGATTTTTCTGCTCCTTCTGATTACCAGGATTTGCCCTTATCTACCTATGAGGATTCTGATGCAGAGGATTCCATTCCCTCTGCTTCCCCTCCAGAAGATTTTTCTTTTGGTGAAACCTTGCACACTCGTAGGGGGCATTTCTGCTGGGAAAGCCAGGATTACTCTGACTCCAAAAAGAGGCTTAGGGAATTCTTACTCCTACCTCAACACAGACCTTTAGCTATCCCTCCAGTTCTGGACATTGTAGATGATGCTTTCTTGGAATCTAGCTTTTCCCCAGACACTTTACCTCCAGCTCCCAGAAAACCTGACCGGTATTAGAGTACCTGACTCTCACAAGTTCCTCTTCAAGAATCCTTCTGCGGATCCAGAGACCATTTCCCAAGGACAAAAGGCATTAAGGCTACTGCTGCCAAAAATCCTACCCCTACTGATAGATTCTAGAGGCTTAGACAGATGGGGTAAGAAGGTATACACTTCTCATACTTTGGCCATAAGGGCTTTACATTGCCAGTTTCATATGTTAAAGTATCAACAGCATGTTATGGGGCTACTTAAACAGAAACTGATGTTGATTCCTGAGTGTACTGAACACAAAGAATTACAAATTTTAATGCATTCTGCAGAACAAGTTGGTAAACATACTTTGCAATGTGGTTTTGACGCTCTAGAAGCATGTTGCAGGGCTGCTGTCACTGGGTCTGTACTTGGAAGGCATGCTTGGCTTAAGGAACAAAACTTGCCATATGTAAAAGCTAAATTACTTGATGCTCCCTTAAACCAAGACCGCCTTTTTGGCAACAAAGCAGAAGTCGACCTCAAAAGGATGGAGGAAAAAGCTAAATCTATACAAACTGTTAAAGATTTTTTACAAGTACAGCCTCCCAGATTCAGTAGGCATTAGCCTTCTAAGAACTGGTCCTTTCCAGTCCCTTCTAGGCCTTTTCAGTCCAAACCCAGGAACAGCAGATCATCTAGGCTACAGTCTCGGGCTTTGCACAAACCTAAGCAGTGGGGGGGGCTCCCACTTCCAAAGAAGGGAGTAGTAAGCCACTCCCGTATGGAATAATGGGGCAATGAATTAACCTTAACCCTTCCAAGCCTTGCTGTATTACCTGCTCCCTTAAGAGGAAAGCTCGCCCTGCATGCAAAAAACTGGGAACTCGTTACCCAGGACTTTGAACATAGTTTCCCCAAGGATACTGATTCCACTTCCACACCCTACCAACACCAAATGGTTGGCCAGACCTACCCCCAAATCAATGGGCTGAGGCCCAACAGCAGGTTCTCTTTCTCCAATATCAGGGTGGGCTATTCAGCCTGTCCCAGCAGAACAAAGGGGACAAGGCTTTTATTCAAGACTATTTCTGGTACCCAAAAAAAGACAACTCCTGGCATCCTATCCTGGACCTCTGTATTCCCAACATCTTTCTGGTAGTTCCAAAATTTAAAATACTAACTCTGTAACGGCTTCTTCCCATGTTAGCCAAGGAGGCCTGGCTGGCAACCCTAGACTTAAAGGAATTTTACCTGCACATCCCAATAAAGGAATCTTGCACAAAATACCTCCGCTTCAGGGCAGGCTCCATGCACTATCAGATGTTCTTCGTTTTCCATTGCTGCAGTCCTTACTAATACCAGAGGGTCATGGCGCCTTAGACTGACCAGTATACGCCAGGGTACTAATGCGCATGACGCGTCATATCCTCAGTCTTTGCCGCATGGTCCGATGCAGAAGCAGTTTTAGTGCAGGTTGGCGTTCTGAAATATTTCGAACATTTTGGTTTTTCTTGCCTCAGTATTTTACGGATGTCAGAAAAAGTGAATAACTGTATTTCTTGTAAACAGATACCTCATAGGGATTACCATACCTTGTGTATACCTTGTTTAGGGCCTGAGCACGGCGTTGTTGGTTGCATTAAGAGGAGGTTAGACTGTGCCAGGTTAGTGTTTGGGAAGCGTTGCAATTATAAAATGGGATGCTCCGGCGCCCGCTTCGCCCCAAGAAGCGCAAGGACAAATCAGTGAGGGTTGATGAACCGAACCCGCGGGTCGTTTGTCTTTAGAAAACTTTCAGTGGAGCCAGAGGTTTTGCCAGGAGTTTCCATTGAGTCTCAGGCAGAAACTTTACTATTACAGGATGTGCCTTCTCAGGAGGTGGGCCAGGCTGAGGGGAACTGTTCTTCCCTCTCTTCCCAAGGCAGTTAGAGCCTCTCCTTCTGTTGCCAAAACTTCTTTGAGAGGTAGGCCTAGTTCAGCTTCAGTGGGGGCTTTTCCTAGCATTTCGGTTCTGTACCTAAGAAACATATGCTTAAAATGGCTGAAGATTTGATTACTATGATTAGAGGTTCTATGCCCCGCCTGATAAGAGGCCTACCGAGTTTGATAGTTTTGAACAGTGTTCAGAGGCTTCAGAGTCTTCTGCGGAAGACTTGCAGGAGTATCCTACTTATTCTGATTCTGATGTGGATGATTCCACTCCTACAGCTTCTCCTCCTGAGGATTTCTCATTTTCAGAGACTCTGCATTCCATGAGGGGCATTTCAAATGGGAAGGCCAGGATTACTCTGATTCCAGGAAAAGGCTTAGGGAATTCTTGTTTTGATTCCTCCTGTGTTGAATGTGGTGGAAGATGTTTTTGCAGAGGCTTACCCTGACTCTTTGCCTCCTGCTCCTGTTAAACCTGATAGGTATTATAGGGTGCGCTCATAAGTATTTGTTTAAGAGTCCTAGACCCAGAAACTGTTTCTCAGGGGTCTAAAGGTGTTAAAGCTTCTGTGGTTAAAAATCCTGTTCCCACTGATAAAGAGGCAAGGGCTTTGGATAGGTGGGGAAAGAAAGTGTATACTTCTTCCACTCTAGCCATGAGGCGTTGAATTGTCAGTTTCACATGCTAAAATATCAAAATTATCTCATCTCACAATTAAAATCTAAGGTGGATGCTTTGGCGGAAGGTATTGAGTGTAAAGAGTTGCTGGATTTGGTTCATGTGTCTGAACAAGTGGGTAAGCATTCTTTGCAATGTGGTTTTGATGCTGTACAGGCCTCCTCGAGGGTGGCTGCTACTAGTTCTGTTCGCATGCCTGGTTGAAGGATCAGAATTTAGCTGAGCATGTTAAGACAAGGATTTTGGATGCTCCTTTACAGTCTGATGTGTTGAAATGGAGGACAAAGCTAAGTCTATGCAAACTGTTAAAGATTTTTGCAGGTGCAGCCACCAAGTTTAGTAGAAATTGGCCTGCTAAGGGGTGGACATATCCTGCTTATGATTCCCAGTCTAGGGTAGGGCAGGGCTCAAGGTTCTTTAGGCCTAGATCAGGAGTTCACCTGCTCAGACTTCTGGTGAGGGCAGGGGTCAGTCCTTTAAGTAAACAGACCCAATGACCTGCCTTTTCAGCTGCCAGTGGATTCTCGTCTGGCAGCTCCTTTGGGAGGAAGACTGTCTCTTTTCAAAGAAAATTGGGATTTAATTACTCAAGACAGATGGGTGTTGGATATCATTCACCACGGTTACAGGTTTTATTTCCACACAATGCCCCTTTCAAAGGCATGCCTCCACAAAGAAAAGAGGCTCACAAGCAAGTTTCTCAGTTACTCCAGATGGGGGCCATTCAGCCAGTCCCTGTATCAGAAAGGGGCCTAGGATTTTATTCGAGACCAGTTTGGATTTATCTCTCCTCAACACTTATCTGGACATTCCCAAGTTCAAGATGTTGACGTTACAACAACTTTTACCTCTGCTGGGCAAAGATCACTGGATGGTAACTTTAGATCTCAAGGAAGCTTACCTTCATGTGCCTATAAGGCTAAGTTGCAGGAAAACTGGAAATTCTCATTATCAGTTCTCTGCATTGCCCTTTGGCTTATCTACTGTTCTGGCTCCAGTGATAGCTTACTTCAGGCTTCAAGGAATTCAAATCTATCCTTACTTGGACGACTGCCTGATTCTGGCTCAAGAAAAGGAAGACCTTCTACAGCATCTGGAATATGTTATAGCAGTGCTAAGATGCCTAGGGTATTCTGTGAGCGAAATAAAGTCCAGTCTAGTACCCTCTCAAGACATGTGCTTTCTGGGTGTGAGACTGAATACAGCAGCCCAGATGGCCTTTTAACCCCGGACAAACAAAAGAGTCTGTCACTTTACTTCCATCAACTATCTCATCAGTCCGACAGTCCTTCAAGCATTAGGGTTCATGGCATCTTGTATTCTGGTGCTTCCCAATGCCAAACTGCATATGAGGAAGCTACAATGGTATCTCAAAATGTATGGACACAGCACTGCCAGGATTTGGACACTGTCATTCAAATAATACCTTGCCTTCAAAAGAATTCTTGTGGTGGGCTCAGGAATGTCACCTAAACAAGGGACTCTCTGTGGCCCGGCCAGAGGCAAGTCAGATTTTAACGACAGATGCCTCGGGCTTTGCTTGGGTGCTCATCTAAATGGAAAGTGGATACAAGACAAGTGGCCTGCCACACTACAGCATCTACATATCAACATGAAGGAGATGTTAGCAGTCCAGTTTGCATTAATGGCTTTCAAGATTCTAACAGACAACACAACTGTCATGTGGTACATCAACAAGCAAGGGGAACACATTCTTATCCTCTATGCAGGCAAGCAATGATTTTATGGGAGACTGCGCTAAGCTTGCAACTAACTCTTCAGGCAAGGTTTCTGCCAGGAGCACAGAACTCCTTAGCAGATGTGTTAAGCAGACAAATCATGGATGAAACTGGATCTTCTTGTATTTCAGTAATTGACAGTGTCATGGGAACTCCAGACATAGATCTGTTCGCTTCTCCACTAAACCACCAGCTGCCAAAGTATTGCACAAAGGGGTTTCATCACACAGCTTGGAAAGTGGATGCTCTGTCTTTCAGTTGGAAAAACCTTCATGTGTATGCCTTTCCACCTCTGCCTCTTCTTCCAAAGGTACTATTAAAGGTCAGACAAGACAGGCCAAGGATGATTTTGATAGCTCCAGATTGGCCTCGGCAACACTGGTACCCACTACCTCCATGGCCTTTGCCTCTGATTCCTCATCTGTTATCTCAGAAGGACGGTCATCTGCTCAATGTCAAGCTTCACTCTCTTCATCTAACAGCCTGGCATATTCTGTGTTGAAACACAGCAGGTCTCAACTTCCTCAACAAGTTTTAAATGTGATTATGGAAGCTAGAAGACCTAGTACAAGGAGAGTGTAATGCAGAAAAATGGAAGAGATTTTTATTTTGGAGTACAGCAAAGAATTTGGAGATTTCTGAGCCTAATTTGAGTGTGGCTCTTCAATATCTTACTGAGTTATTGGACAAAGGTTTGTCCTTCTCTTCTATTAAGATTCAAGCTCACTATGATTGTGACCCACCTTTGTTTTTGTTGGAAAAACTTACTCTACAACCTTTTGAGCCTGCGGCTACTGCTGAATTGAAATACTTGTCATGGAAGACTGCTTTTCTGTTGGCTTTTACTTCTGCAAGAAGGGTGTCTGTGTTGCAGGCCTTTATGTCAGTTGAGCCCTTTTGATTTTCCATAAGGATAGGGTATCATTATCCTTCCTTTATGCCTAAGGTGGTTTCTAGTGTGGCTTTAAACCAAACTATTCATTTGCCTACTTTTATGCAGACCCTCAAAATAAAGGGGAAAAGATTTTGCACACTTTAGATGTACACAGGCAATTATTATTTAAGCAGGACTAAGGATTTTAGGCAGTCTCAGCAGTTGTTTGTTTCTTTTGCTTTGAGTTCACAGGGCAAGCCTGTGTCAAAACAAACTATTTCTAGGTGGATTGGCTTTTGCATTGCATTTTGTTATTCCCATCATGGCAAGGAGATTCCAGCTGGGATTAGGCCTCATTCCACTAGGGCTACTGCCACTTCAACAGCATTTCTAAGGTGGCAACTAAGGATATTTTGGAAGCAGCTACTTGGAGTTCAGTGCATACTTTCTCTAAGCATTATCACCTTCCTCTCTACTCTAAGTCTAGGGCTGGTTTTGCCACAGCTGTTTTGCAAGGCATGTTGTCAGCTCCTACTTCTTTATGATTTGCCAGCCTCCCTTACCTCTGCTTTGGGATTCTAGGACTGCAGCAATGAAGAACATAGTACAGTTTTGTACCTACCATAAATGTAGATGTTGGGTGGTTGTGTAGGTGAGTTTACATGCTTATATTTTTGTATATATTCTTGTATATATTTAGGGTCTTCTGACATCTGGGGCCAGTCTAAAGCCCATGACCCGGCGTCCAACCTTACTCTCTGTAGTATTGAGGGGGACTGGACCCCAATAGTAAGGACTGCAGCAATGGAATCCTCGAACATCTACATTTATGGTAGGTACAAAACTGTACTTTCTCTGCACTTCCCCTTCAATTATTTAAATTTATTGGCCGTCCTACAGTATTTCATAGTACCAAATTACAAAAGTGACCACCCCTTTCAATCCATCTTGCTGTTTTAAAAATAGTAACTCTCCACTAAACCTTAACTTTTTAAATAGGTAAAACTCAAGTTACCTACTTTCACATCTAACTTCTGTAGTGCACACTGCAGAGTGCATTCTTTTCAATCTTACCTTTAAGCATCCCTGTGACTAGCACTTTCTCTAATACCTGCTGGAAAGCACTAGGAAGCCTTAAACTCATACAAACACTGAACTCTCCTTGTTAATAAGGATAAATTAATAGTGGGCACTAAACAGCCTATAATTGCAAAGTACCTTGCTAAGGAAACAGCTCCTGTACTTTACAAAGAAAAAAAAAAGCCCCAAACCAGGCATGTCCAAGGGTCAGCTTTCGGTGATTTCTCCTGTCCACCTGGTGAATCTGGGCATACTGGGGCAATGCAGCAATTGCCTCATGTACACAGACAACCCTCTCCTCGTACCACCCAACACTGCAACCTGTGAGAGATGCACTTACATAGCCAAAATGGAAGCAAAGCTCTCTCCACCCAAGATTGTGCTAAACAGTCAAGAGGAGAAGGTTAACACCCACACTACACCTCAAGCAACACATAGCCCTTCTAAACCCACACCACCAACACCCACATATAGCAACACTAAATCCACATGTGCAGAGGCCCTTAACTGTAACCTGCCCAAGCAACAAAGACCTCTGAAGCTGAAACGCAAACAAACACCAATCACAACCAATGTGTCACATAGTTCACAACACCAGTGTGCCACCCAGCAACAGCCCCTAAGGCAAGACAATGTACCTAACACTTTAGTCATAGGTGACTCTATAGTCTGGCACACTGATGTCCCTCTCACCAGGTTGAATAAGGAGAAAATTACAGTCAGCTGCCTGTCGGGTGCCAGGATTCGCCACATAACGCATGCACTCAAGTCACTCCACAACAAGTACAAATATGACTCTGTCATTGTCCATGTTGGAGTGAATGACTTGAGACGCATCTCCCTGGACTACATGAAAAGAGACATGGAAGAGCTCTCGGATCATGTGGCCCAGGCAGGTATGACCCTAGCCCTGAGTAGCATCCTGCCTTCGCCCAGAATGATACCACAATATAAGGATAAAATGATTGACTTCAACAATTGGCTAAGCTTATGGTGTCATTCAAAGGGGATCCAGTATCTGTCTGCCTGGGATGACATGATTGACAGACCACGATGCTTTGCCAGAGATGGTCTGCACCTGTCGCCCCTGGGATTCAGGTTATTGGCTAAGGCTCTTGCCACCCCTATATTGCCTTTTTTAGGCAAACTTCAAAGTACAAAACCACCACCGTAACTGGTACAAGCATGCAAAATCTGAAGGTAATGCTACTCAATGCTAGAAGTCTAAACCTCAAAATGCACTCTCTCGAGGCACTCCTAAAAATGGAGAACATCGATATCTGTGCAGTAACTGAGACCTGGTTCAAGGCTCCAGAGAGCACCCCTGCAATACCAGGCTACAACTCTTACCACACTTTTCGGCCACCAAACCAGGACCGAAACACTAAAGGTGGAGGAGTGTCAGTATTCACCAAGGATGTTCACACCACCAGGCTAGTTGGCCAACACAATGTGTCTGAAATTCTCCAAGTGCAACTAACACTAGGTAAGACTGCAATCCAAATTGTAGCTTGCTACAGATCCCCCACCATACCCCAAGATTCTCACTACACCTTTTTAAACATACTGGAAAATATTAAGATAGAACCAAACACCCTAATACTGGGTGATTTTAACTACCCTGCCATTAACTGGGAAAACTACTCATGTCCCAACACCTTTGCGCAACGGTTCTTGGAATTCATAAATTCCAACGCCCTGGATCAACTAATCCATAGTCCCACCAGGAGCTCCAATATCCTAGACCTGGTCATTACCAACATGGCAAATCAATGCTCCATACCTGTGGTCACCCCCTCGTTAGTCAGGTCTGACCATAAGCAAATCACCCTTAACATCCACATCCCACCCCCACCCCACAGTAAAGAAACCACCATAAAAAACTTCTCCAAAGCCAACTTCATGCTACTCAAGTCAGAAGTGACAACTTCATGACACCCATGCAGACGGGAACTGAAAGTTCAACTGCTGAATCCTACACTAAGGCACTGTATGAGCACATCTACTCATGCATGAATCGTGCCATCCAAAATAGAACCAAAATGCTCTCATCCAAAAAAAGGAAGCCAATCTGGTGGTCCCCTGCCATAAACAAACTTTACAACAAAAGGAAGAAACTTTTGCAGAAAAGAGGAAAATCCCAGGATGCAAAAAACTCCCTTACTAGCCTCAGTAAGAAACTGAGATGCCTCATAAAATCCTCCAAAGCTAGTTATGAAAATAAAATTGCCAAAGATTCCAAAGACAACCACAAAGCATTCTATAACTATGTCAAGAATCTAAATGGCAATGCTCAGATCTGCTCTGAGCTAAAACAGAATGGCAGTAAATATACTGATCCAAAGGATATTGCCAATATCCTGGCAGATCGATTCAGTGCCAACTTCACCCCCCCTCTCCCCCTAAATGGCCCATCTCAATACCGGAAGATTGCCAAATTCCAGTAATAACGGCCACACAGGTACAAAACACACTCTCTAAAGCCAAGAATACAGCATCCATGGGACCAGATGACATCCCGGGCTGTGTACTACATGAACTACAATATGAACTGGCACCTCACTTAAGTGTCATGTTTAATCATAGCCTCACCTCAGGTTTCGTGCCCACTGAGTGGCGCAGAGCTACAGTTATCCCAATCCACAAGGGGGGATCCACCTTGGATCCCGGAAACTACCGTCCCATCAGTCTGACAAGCCTTATCTGCAAGGCCATGGAGCGTATTATCATGGAAGACATTGGCAACCTTCAAACACTGGACCCCACCCAGTTTGGGTTTGTGAAGGGACGATCTTGTCTCCTGGACCTGATTGACTTCTTTGAATCAGTCTCCAGAGCCATGGACAAGGGTAAGGTGGTCCACACAGCCTATCTAGACCTTGCCAAGGCCTTTGACACCACCCCCCACTCTGGAATCATAGATAAACTTACTAAGTTGGTATTAATCCCTATGTCACCCAATGGGTTGCTAAATGGCTTACTGATAGAACCCACACTGTAAAAGTAGCCGACTCCAAATCCAGCTCCAGACAAGTGACAAGTGGAGTACCTCAGGGTTCAGTCCTGGGGCCGCTCTTGTTTGGCATCTACTTATCTGAAGTACAGGTCAACACTAAGGGACTCTGGCTAACAAAGTTTGCAGATGACTGCAAACTGGGAGCCATTATTGAATCCCCAAATTATGTGGATACTCTACAAAAGGGCCTTACAGAAACAGATGCTTGGTGCCAGAGCCATGGGCTCAAGCTCAATGCCAAGAAATGTATTGTTATCCCCTTTGGGAAAAACGTGTATCCATGAATTACCATATAGGTGGCAGTACACTAAACACAGAAAGTGTGATAAGAGACTTAGGGACACAGGTGGACAGTGGTCTCACCTTCGATAACCACATCGCCACAACAGTCAGGAAATCCTTCTATGTGGCACACCTCATCACGAAGGGCTTTTCATCCAGAAAAAAGGAGGTCATTGTCCCACTGTACTCATCCCTCATTAGACCCATTATAGAATACAACGCCCCATTTGGTATGTACCTCTCAAGACATCTGCAACAACTGGAAAGGCCTCAGAAATACCTCACTAAAAGAATCACAGGCCTAAAGCAGATGCCCTACGCTGACCGCTTTAAAAAAACTCCAGCTATACTCTGTCGCATATCGTCTACTCAGAGGCGATCTCTGCTTAACATACAAGGCCATGTCAAACCCAGAGCTGTTGGACATGCTACACTTAAAGAAATCCCAATCCCTCAGAGCTACACGCTCCAGGGATCTAAACCTTGTCATAACAATAAGCAAAACATGCTGGAGGGATAGGTTCCTGATCCAGAGACTCCCCAGACTCTGGAATAGATTGCCCATACATGTCAAGCAGAGTGCCTCTTTGGACCTCTTCAAGAGGAACCTTGACGTTTGGATGGGAGAAAGGAAATTCACCCCAGGGATCACGTCAGTCGCCCTGCTAGACAGGGGTCCAGGAAAGTAAATAATGTGGGAAGAAATAGCCAGGGAATTGTTATGGCTAGGCTTGTATAGGCCCTAGGGCTGATAGCCTAGTACCAACCTATGAACCCTTTGTGAATACCCTGGGTGCAGTAGATAAGCCAAAGTGCCTAGCTCCAGCCATTGCATTTTGCAGGCAGAGAAATATTCAAATTTACCCATATTTGGATGATTGTCTGGTTCATTCAGAAAGCCAGGACTTGCTATTACAACACCTGGCATTCATAAAGAAACTTCTAACCTCACTGGGGTACACGATCAACAAAAAGAAATCTCACCTAGTACCCTGCCAACAGATTGTATTCTTGAGAGCAAGCTTGAACACAACTTCCCAGATGGCATTCCTTACTCCAGCAAAACAAGTTTACCTGACAACCTACTTCAAACTATTGGCCACAAAACCCCAGCTGTCTGCAAGGAAAATACTGCAAGCCCTGGAGTTCATGACCTCTTGCATTTTACTAATTCCATATGCAAGACTGTATGAGGAAACTCCAATGGTATCTAAAAAGCCTATGGTGTCAACATTCTCAGGACCTGGAAACAATGATTTCTATCATTCTTTGTATCAAGACAGAGTTCCTTTGGTGGGGAGGGGGCTGCTACCACAACAAGAGACTCCCTTTCACTCTACCCCCTGCTGCCCAAACCCTAACAGACGCATCAGACTATGCATGGGGGGTTCACATGGGAGGGCAGTGTATTCAGGGCAAATGGAACCAGAGACAGATGCTCCTGCATATCAATCAAAAATAAATATTAGCTGTACAGAATGCTTTGACAGCCTTTAAAGACCATATTCTGCCAGGACAACTATTGGTAAAGACAGACAACACCACAGTTATGTGGTACATAAACAAGCAGGGGGGAACCCACTCGTACCCTCTCTGCAGACTAGCCATGGCTCTGTGGAACACAGCCTTGAGCTACCAAGTACACCTGCAAGCTGTGCCAGGCATACTAAATTCACTGGCAGACGACTTAAGCAGAAATCTCATGGACCCACACGAATGGAAACTAGATGCCAAAATATTCAGCCTCTTGAACAAATTGGGGACTCCAGAGGTAGACCTGTTTGCCTCCCCTCAGAACTACAATTGAACAAATTCTGCACAAGAACTCCCCACAGGTCAAGCTTGGAAAGTGGATTCCCTGTCCTTTACCTGGGAAAGCTTCTCAGTTTATGCCTTTCTCCTCCTGCCTCTCCTCTCGAAGGTTATACTAAAGATCAAACAAGACAAGCCAAAGACAATACTGATTGCACCAGACTGGCCACACCAGCACTGGTACCCCTCTTGCTCAGTATGGCACTGCTACAACCATGGCACCTGCCTCTGACCCCTTCCCTGCTGTCCCAGCAGGTGGGACAGATTCTGCACCCTCATCTTCAAACCCTGAACCTTGCAGCCTGGCTAATTTCTTGAGCTCTCCCTTAGCATCCCTCAGTAAGCTGGTACTGGATGTCATTCTTGAGGCAAGGAGGCCTAGTACTAGAAAATCCTATGCTGAAAAGTGGAAAAGATACTGTTCCTGGAGCCTGGCTCAGGGGATGGGCACAATAGTGCCCAGCTTACCTCAGATTCTACAGTACTTAACAGAAACGCTCCACAGGGGCCTATCCTTCTCATCAATTAAAATTCATGCCTCTGCCATTTCAGCACATTATAATACAGAGCCACCCCTTTTCTCTCACCCATTGCTAAAGCAGTTCCTTAGAGGGGCCAAAAATTTAAGACCCCCCAGGAGAGCTCCCACTCCAGCCTGGGACCTTTAACTTTGTATTGGAAAAGCCCCCCCTTGAACTAGCGGCTACAGCCGAGTTGAAATTCCTTTCTTGGAAAACAGCCTTCCTTGTAGCCATCACTTCAGCAAGAAGAGTGTCTGAATTACAGGCCCTCATGGCAGTGGGAACCCTTCATTATCTTCCATGCGGACAGGGTTTCCCTCAGGACTAATCCTTCCTTTATGCCCAAGGTGGTGTCTTCTGTGGCCCTAAATCACTCCGTTCATTTGCCTACTTTTTTTTCCTAATCCACAAAACAAAGGAGAATGAATACTGCACTCTCTGGACATGCGCAGACAACTTAAGATTCTATTTGGACAGGGCTAAGCCTACCAGAAAATCTGAGCAGCTGCTAGTTAGCTTTGCTGCAGGGGTAGAGGGGAAGGCCATTTCAAAGCAAACCATTTCCAAATGGATAGCCCATTGCATTCATTCTGCTACAAGCACCATGGATAACCTACCCCAAAGGGGTTAAAGTCACATTCCACCAGGGCTGCATCTACCTCTGTGGCATTTCTGAGGGATTCCTACCAGGGACATCCTAGAAGCTGCTACCTGGAGCTCTGTACATACCTTCACCAAGCATTACCACTTGCCTATCTTTTCTAAATCCAGAGCTGGATTTGCCACTGCAGTCTTGCAGGGATTAATAGCTGGCCCTAATGCTATTAAACTTCCTCCTTCCATCCTTAGCTTTGGGAATCAACCCAAATGTGATGACTGCAACAGTGAAACACGAAGAACATTTAGTACAGTTGCGTACACTTGACATAAATGTAGATCAGTGTATTCACTGTTGCAGTCCTGGTTACCCTCCCTCCAGCCCCCTGACTTCTCATAAGTTAGCACTAAGCTAACTGCCCTTTCAAGCCATTTTAAGCTTAGCCAGTTATCCCTTGTGAGACTCAAACCCTGCACCTTGTGTTTGTAAGGCAAACGCCTTGACCACTAGGCCACCCTCCCAACCTTGTCTCTACCTGTCCTTATGGTTGGTATGTCTGTTTTTCTTGTGTTTGCTTTTACCATACCAGTTAATTGCTTCCTCTTATGGGGGCACCAGACATCCTGGGGCAAGAAAAACGAATGTAATGGCATTGGCTGCATGTTTTATACCCCTGACGACCTGACGTCAATGAAGAAGTGACAGCATCTGATGCAGAAATCAGAAGACTCTGTATTCAGGCCGGTTGAGGGCTACCTACAGGCAGATAAACCAAATATGATGACTGCAACAGTAAATACACTCTAACATCTACATTTATGGTCAGTGTACACAACTGTACTTTCTACCTATCCTCTTTTGCCCATATCTTATGGAAATGGTATTTACTTTTTACTGGAGGTGTTGCACACCTTTTGATTGCTTCCTATTTTGGGGGCTCCTGACATCTGGGGCAAGAAAAACTGATGTAATGTCGTCGGCTGCATGTTTTATACCCCTGACGTCATGGATGAGGCAACAGTATCCGACGCAGAAATCCTAAGACTCTGGTATTCGGGCTGACTGAGGGCTACCTGCAGCTAGATAACCCAAGTGTGATGACTGCAACAGTGAATACACTCTAACATCTACATTTATGGTAAGTGTATGCAACTGTACTTTCCTTTTAGTATGGAAACAGGCCATTAAAGCAGACTTGTCCCTCCAAGCAGTTTACATTGCCTTTCGGGACACTGTCTTGGTGGACCTTATAAAGCAGATCTAGGGAAGACCCTCACAAATGGATACTAAACAGAGGTGTTCCTAGATGTGGTCCACATATGGGGTATTCCCCAGAAAGACCTATTTTGTCTCCATTCACAACAGACAGCTACAGCTGTTTTGTGCCATGACTCCTTGCCCTCGGGCATGGAGGACAGATGCCATGTCCTTTCCTCGAGAAGAGAGGTTTTTATGCCTTACTTCCTTTGCCTTAAATCCCCAAGGTCTTGTTTAAGATCCAGAGAGATGAAACAAAAATCCTGCTGGTGACTCCATTTTGGTTCCCCGTCTGTATGACTTAACCAGGGTCCACCATCACACGTTACCCCTTAAGGTGGACTTGCTCATACAAACAAGGGCTCTCTACTTCATTCTAGTTCTCTCACCCTGACATTATGGATGATGGCATTCTGACTTCTTTCAGATACCAATTTTCTGAGAATGTGGTGCAGGTTTTTCAGGAGACAAGGAAACTGGTCATTAAAAATACTTGTATTTCCAAATGGAAATTCTGCCTGTCATGCTAGAAAACAAAACCTGATACTATCTGGGGTTCTTTACTATCCTCCTCTTCTATTAATGGGAGCTACTTAAAAAAATTCTGGTCTTCTCCTTGATTAAAGCACACGTATTGGCCATTTCTGCATGTTTGCCTGTAGCCCCACCTTTCCAGGCTGGAGGTAAAACAGTTTCCTAAAGGCGTCCTTCATTTAAAACTTCATAAGAAAACTATCCTGCCTTCTTGGGACCTTAACTTTGTTCTAGAAAAGCTCTGTCCACCTCCTTTTGAACCAGTGGCTTCTGCCTCTCTCTCTCTCCTATTTTGTACATGAATCTTTTAGTAGGCCTTAGTTCAGCTTGAAAAGTTTCTGAGCTCAAAGCCCTGATGGCATCCACTCCTTTCCTTATTTTCCATATGGACAGGGTGTTCCTGAGGACCAACCCTTAATTTATGCCTAGGGTGGCCAGTTAACTATCCCTCAACCTGGCAGTCAACCTTCCTGCCTTTTCCTGTAACCCTCAGAACAAGGGGGAGTGACTCCTCCTCCATTCTGTGGATGTATACAGGCAGC